>NW_025064949.1:0-118210 GCF_019112545.1 Guyanagaster necrorhizus
ATATCTAGACCCTGAACTCGGTAATGAATACTGACACCAGAACCCAATGGAACCCAACTCAGAATTAGCTACCATTAGTATATAAAGCCATGTACATCATCATAGCTACTCAGTTCGAATATCAACTTGGATAAGCCATCTACACTTCGCACTCACCCCTCCCTATCTCATCCATCAGATTCCACTCTGAAGAATACTCCTGTTTACTTCTCTGACAGAACTCCGTTCTGTCCATCCAGATCCTTGGGCTCCGACTCAAGGGTGATGTTGCCAATAGCTTCGTCAACGCCCACGCACTCCACCAGACTCCGCGTGTGCACTCAAGCCCACTCGATTGGCACGTTCCTAACAGGGACCCTCAACGGCCTCCACCTATGGAACACAGAAAACCAGAACTGGTATGATATACACTGGATCTAGTGAACCAATGGACATCGACTGAATGAAAAAAGAAGGAAAGTGCTTTAACTGTGGCCAGAAGGGCCACATGACAAAGGACTGCCTGAAGAAAAAACACACACAAGAAGACATTTGGGTGCAAATTGCAGAACTACAAAAGAAAGATGAGGAGCTTGGAAAGGAGACAAAAGTGGAGGAGGTAAAAGATGAGGCTGGCCAGTGAATAGTTCCACTGAGTCAGCCTGAAAATATGGTGTGCCCCAAACAGCTGCTGGATGGACTGATAGTTCCTCTGTAGTTATGACTATGTACCAAGAGCATTTGAATATACTCACTATCATTCCACACACCCAAGAATCACAAGTAAAAACTCAAATGCCTATGAGCTGAACAAGGGCAGAGAGCCCAAAAACTTGGCTCAAGCCATTCGACACAGAATGGACTTGGAGGGCAATCAAAGATGCCAAAGATGAAGCAGTGGCAAAAGCCATGCTAAAGAATTGGGTCTATAAAACCCAAGCTGAAGAAGTAATTGATGAAATGATAGAAGAGATGAAGAAGACAGAACGATGCCAAGCCTTGGAATGGCTCAATGAGCTTTATGGACCATGGAAGTTTATCTGATGATCTAAAACAGCTGGGCAGGACTTACTCACCAAAGCTCAAATCAAAACCCTTACCACACACTCACTTCATGCAGTAACTGTGCTCATTGACAGTGGGTGCACTGGAAGTTCTATCAATCATGCTTTTGTCAACAAGCATAAGCTCCTGACCTAAGCTACAGTGGCCCTGATCCCAGTCTACAATGCTGACAGAATCAAGAACCAGGCCAGTTCAATTACTGAGTTCATCAAACTTAGACTCACAATCGGTGATCACTCAGAATGGATTGACTTGGCCATCACAGATCTTGGGACTAAGAAAGTCTTCCTTGGTCATAACTGGCTCATATGTCATAACCCACTAATCAATTGAAAAACCAGATGAATTACATTCATGAGATGCTGGTGTCAGAAGATTCCATTCGAACTTCCTGACAAGAATCTGAAGGACCAGTGAAATGAGGAAATGGAGGATGGGAAGACAATTCTGGCCATTGACATTCAGCATGAACTGCACATTCACACTGTACATCATGCCAACAATCTGGCTGCCAAGGCCAACAAGCAAAAAGAGGAGAAAACCTTTGCAGAAATAGTATCTGATTGGGCATGCGACTTCAGGGACCTATTCAAAAAGGAGAGCTTTGATGAATTACCAGAATCAAAACTCTGGGATCATGCGATTGAACTAATCTCAAATGTGTTAGGCCCAAGCATCACATGCAGGCAATCATGTGATAAACAGATGTCATCTTGCACTTTGAGTGATTATCTGAGTCCACTATCATGATTGGGGCAGTGTGTCACAAGGCTTTTTGGAGTAGCTTGAGGATAGAATAGTATGTATAAACTTTAGCTTGAAGCTGGGTTGTTACCAGTGAGAGCAAATCCTTTAAATACTGTACATGTCTTGCTAATAATAGTCTTATACTAATTATGCATTTCTCTGTCTGTTATGCTCTTTGTCCTTGGGCATCATTACCATACATAAAGGGTGAATTGTGTGTTGTCAAGTGATTGGAGGAATAGCAGGTGTTCTTGTGATGACCAAGCCATGTGATTTGACTAAGCATAAGTAGGGGTTAAAAGCATAAATAGGGGTTCAAAAAGGGAATGATTAAAGGAAAAATCATAACATTACCCCCCTGTTAAGACCATCATCCCAATGGCTCAATTAAGGGATAGCTTGTATTTGTGGATTGCTTCATCAGTGGACATATATTTTTCATTTACCCATTGGTTGGATTCAGGGCCATATCCTTTCCACTTGACAAGATAGTCGACTGTTGTTGTCATGCCACCATCCTGTGCTTTAATTTTTTAGAGCTTGTGATGCAGGATTTGTTCTATCTCATAATGTTCTTCATTGTCAATGAGGTCTGAGGGTGGAGGTGGTGGTTGTTCTTGGAAAGGGAAGGCAGGTGTGATATATGGTGTTAACAGAACCTCATTGAAAATGTTATGGATTTTCCATGTGTTGGACAATTGTAGTTTGTAGGTGCTTATGCCGATCTTTGCGAGAATTGTGAATAGACCAGTATGTTTATCAGAGAGTTTACATTTAGAGTGAGGTAAATGGAGGTTGGTTGTGTCTAACCAAACTCTTTCATTGATGTTATAGCTGCAGGCAGCCTTTCTTCATTTATCATATTGCACCTTCATTGTAGCTGCAGCTTTTTCAAGAGCCATGGCAGTTTCTTTATGGATTTTTTTCATTGTAATGGCAAAATCTGTTGATGCTGGAGTTGTCATATGAAGGTGTGTTGTGTGTATAATGTGGAGGTGGCAGCCATAATTGATGAAAAATGGCATTTTTCCCATTGCTGAATATATATAGTTGTTGTGCTGGAAGGCTGCTAACACCAGCCATTCGACCCAATCATCTTGTTGATAATTGATGAAGAGGTACAGGTACTTTTCAACCTCCTGATTTGCTCACTCCATCTGTCTGTCAGTTTGAGGATGGTATGTGGTGGAGGCATTTTGTTTAATGTTTAGTAACTGATAGAGGTCATCAAGGAATTTGGAGACAAATTGGGGCCCCTGGTCCGAGATGACTACTTGTGGCATACCATACTTTGCATAGACTTTGTCATGCAAAATTTTGGCCCACCCTTCAGAAGTGAGTTCTGTTGAGCATGTGATTGGAATGATTGCTTTAGAGAAGCAGTCAACAATGACCAAGATAGCATCATAGCCATTGCAGTCAGGTAGGTCAGTAATCATGTCAACAGAGATATGTGTCCATGGTGACGATGGGATCTCATTTGGATGCAGTGGGGTGACTCATTTTAGGGTTGATGCCTTGCTATGCTGACAGGTTTCGCATGCCTTGATGTATGCAGTGATATCATTCCCTATCTTAGGCCACCAGTACTCCTGTAGTACCAATTCCTTTGTCTTGGCTATCCCCAGATGTCCTGTGGTGGCATGGTCATGACAGGTGGTGATGATCTCACCCCGAAGTCCTACATCCCATGGGATGTAGATCCACCCATCATATCAGATCAGCCCTCCTTCCATTGTCATTCCTCATTCATGGTTGATTGAGGGGGCAATCCATTGGTCCCATTTATGATTGTCCCTTGTGACACTTTTAATCCATTCATGGATTTCTTCCTCTGTGGGCATCATCATGGCTCAGAAATGCTCAGGCTGTAGCAATATGATGCCTTTGTTATTGGATCCTCTCTGATCATGATCGGCCCTTCAGCTCAGAAGGTCAGCCTTTTTATTGGTGGTGCCAGGTTTGTGGTGGAGTGTGTATTGATATTGGCTGAGCTCAGTGACCCATCGGGCTTGTCAGTGATTTAACTTCTGTGGCTGGTGAAAGTATCACAGGTTCTGGTGATTGGTCCATATCTTGAATATCAGAGTGGCCCTGATGAGGTAGTGTCGCCATTCTTCCAGAGTGAGTATAATAGCCAAGAGCTCCTTGTCATATATCTCATAGTTCCATTCAGTAATCATGAAGGCCTTAGAGAGGAAGGCAACTGGTCACCACTTCCCATCCTGTTCCTGGGATAGTATGCCCCTGATGGCCCCTTCGCTTGCATCAGCTTCCACCCTAAATCTTCCATCCTCCATGGGGATGGCAAGAATGACATCCTCTGCCAGTTTCCTTTTTAAGTCACTAAATGCAGTCTGTTGGGAGGATCCCCACATCCAGGGAGCATTACCAGTCAGTTGGGTCATTGGTCAGACTATTTTGCTATAGTCTCAGATGAAGTGATGATAGAAATTGGTGAATCTCAGGAACAACTGCAGCTCTTTCTTCTTTCTGGGTTCCAGCCATTCCATTACACCTGCAACTTTGATGGGGTCCATTTGAATGCTTTCTTCCAAGATGATGACTCTGAGGTACTTGGTCTCCAGTACCTCAAATTCGCATTTTTCTGCCTTGATGAACAATTTGTGCTTCCTCATGAGGTTCAGTACTTGTCTCATCAGCCTCTGATGTTCCTCCTTGGTCTGGGACATGATTAGGATGTCATCGAGGTAGATGGTGACCTTTCCAGTGGTGATGAGATCCTTAAAGATATTGTTCATCATCCACTGGAAGGTTGCCAGAGAGTTGGTGAGTCCAAAAAACATGATGGTGGGTTCAAATAGTCCTTGGTTGGTCCTGAAGGCTGCCTTTCACTCATCTCCCTCCTTTATTTGGACATTGTTATACCCCCACTGCACATTGAGTTTGGTGTAGTACTTGGCTCCTCAGAGCTTATCTATCAGTTTGGAGATTAATGGGAGCAGATATCGGTTTTTTATAGTCATCTCATTCAGTTTCCAATAGTCCTGCATGGGCCAGAGTTTCCCATCTTTTTTCTTTACAAAAAAGAAGGGGGATGCCATGGGGGACTTTGAGGGTCAGATGGGTCCACTAGACAAATTCTCCTCAAGAAATTTATCAAGCTCCTGTTGCTCATTGGGGCCAAAGGGGTACATTTTGCAGTCCAGATTAGCATTGGCATTTGGGATCAATTCAATTGCATGATCCCAAGGCTTCAGCTTGGGTAACTTGTCAAAGCTCTCTTTTTCAAACAGATCCTTGAAGTCCCATGCCCACATGGGTACCATTTCTTCCAATGTCTTTTCCTCCTTTTGTTGGTTGGCTTTTGCAGCCAGCTTATTGGCATGATGTATCACCCTGATATGCAACTCTTGTTGGACATCTATTGCAAGAATTATTTCTCTGTCTTCCATCTCCTGATCCCATCAGTCTTCTGGATCCTTGTCTGGTAGTTTGAATGGGATTTTTCGACAATGGCATCAGGCAAACATGATCCATCCGGTCTTCCAGTTGATCAGTGGATTGTGCCATATCAACCAGTCATGTTTGAGAAAGATCTCTTTAGTTCTGAGGTCTGTGACAGCAAGGTCGATGTGCTCCAAATGATCTTCTATCTTTAGTCAGAGCTCTACAAACTCAGTAATTGAACCAGCTTGGTTCTTTATTCTATTGGCATTGTAAACCAGAATCAGGGCTGTGGTGGCCTGAGTAGAGAGTTTGTGGTTTTCAATGAAAGTGCAATTGATTGAACTCCTGGTGCATCTGCTGTCAATCAGGGCAGTGACTGTGTGGATGGAACAAGATGTTAGGGTTTCAATCTGCACTTTAGTGAGCAGATCCTGGCCAGTCATTCTGGCTCATCAGATGAATTTCTTCAGTCCATGGAGTTCATCAAGCCATTCTAATGCTCAGCACCTCTGCACATTCTTTATCCCCTGTACTACTTTGTTGACTACCTCCTCAACACAGGTTTTATGGACCCAGTTTTTGAGTATGGCTTTTGCTGTGGCCTCATCCTTAGCTTCTTTGATTGCCCTCCAGGTCTATTCGGTATCGAATGGTTTGAGCCAGGTTTTGGGGCCCTCTGCCCTGGTTTGGCCCAGAGGCAGTTGAGTTCTTGTTTGTGATTCTTTGGTGTGTATGACATAAGGTGGTGGTATATTTGAATGCTCAGTAATAATAGACATAGGCATAACTACAGAGATACAATCAGTCTGCCCAGCATCTGAGGTTTGCACACTATAGGATCCTTTGGCCAAAACAGTGGAATCGCTCACTGTCTGTCCCCTTCTTTTACCTCCTCAACTTTGGTTTCCTTCTCAAGTTCCTCATCCTCTTTTTGTAGTTTGGCAATCTGGGCTCAGATGTCTTCCCAGGTTCATTTTTTCTTCAGGCAATCCTTTGCCATGTGTCTCTTCTGTCTACAGTTAAAGCACTTCCCTTCTTTCTTCATCTGATCAATGTCCATGGGCTTGCCTGCCCCAGTAAACATAGTCCTGATCCCAGTTTTGTATGAGGTCAGGGCCGTAGAGGTTCCCTGTGGTTTCCTGGCAGTTGTCTCCAGTTTATTTGGGGTTGGTGGGGTTGGCTTCTTTGCATAGTCCTGTAGAGTCGATGATTCTGCTTTCTGCCTTTGCCACTCTTATTACATCTTGATGATTCACTCTTTCCATTCATCATATCCAATTGGCATAAGCATTTTTACACAAATTGCTGATATCATTGTGATGTAGGAAGAGAGGATGCCTCATTTGAGGGCCTTGACCATTCAGCCATTGTTTGCTATGTCTTCTCAGATTCCAGCCAGTTTAGTGAGCCATTCGAGCTCATCAAAGTAATCTGTTGCTGCCTTATCTCCCATCTTGTATTCTTTGATCTTCTGTTTGTGTACCTCCTGTACCACCAGATCAATAAATTTGTTGTTTAGCATCTGTTTGAAGATGGGCCATGAGAGATACTGGTAATGGTTCCTGGTGGTGGATCGGAAGTTAGAGGAGATGAGGATCTACCAGGTTTTCACTTTCTCCTCAAGGTATGATGTAGCAAACACAACTTTGTTCATGTCACTTCCTAGGTACCTGATGTATACTTCGAAGTACTGTTCACAGTCCACTAGGAACCTGTCTATGTCATCTGACACCTCTTTGAAGGGTCTAGGCTTTTGCAAAAGGTTGGAGTGGCATTGGAGGACATGGGTGTTCTTGGATAGTGCACCCATCGGATTGGGCCACTCTGAGAACAGAGGCTGATGCCATTCCATCAGAAGGCCTGAAAATGAGTGTAGAGAATAATCATTGGTGATTGGGCTTCCTTTTGGGGCATCATCGATTCGGATGATAACTCCATCCCATATGGTAAACCTGAGATGGATCATCTCAGGATCATCTCATATGGGTTCCTTTTCTGATCCACTGGTCCCAGCCTGATTGGGAGGGGGTTGTCCTTCTAGGAGTTGGCTTCCTTTGCTGGTCCAAGGGTTTTGATATCCCACTGCTGCCCAAGGACAGGTTTGTACTATCTGGGCAGCCATGAGTGAGGAAGACTAGTTGGAGTTTGAAAGAATACTTTGGGCCAATGAGGCCTGGTATGTGGCTCTTGTGAGTGGGACTGGGGGAGTCCTCAGCATTGGTCATATGGTGGGCATGATCTGATAAGCTGGTGGTCAGCTTATGGGGTATTCTGGATGCCTTTGACTATATTGTTGAGCAGCATAGTCCATTGCTGCCCACTTCAAGATTTCTGTTCATTTGTCAGTATCGGAATGCAAATATAATTGTCCAATCTGTGATGCTACCCAAGTAGTATCATGCCATAAGAAATTTACTCCTTGCAGGTAATACCCCTGGTATTCCTGCATCCTTTCCTCTCATGCCAACCTATTTACTTCTTCATCTGTCTCCTCTTGTGAATCATATGGTGGTCCCTGAGGTGGTTCACTGTCCTCCATCTCATCTTCCATATCCTTGTCATCCTCCTTGAGGAGGAAACCGACAGGCTGGCTGTAGATGCTCTCCATGACTTTTTGGTGTACTGTTGCTTCACTCCCCTGGCTGGATACTCAGGCCAGCAACTGGGGGGTCTTCATAAGCAGCTGCTGGTCAACTTCTGATACTGGAGTGATATCTGTTTCCCCCAGTTGCTTTTGTCACCTCCTCTCACTCATGATAGAGGTGGATGTTGTGTCAGTAGTCATCATCAATGAGCTGCCTGACAACTCTACTTCTGAGAAAGCCTCAGAGAGCATGGGTGAGAATGTGAGCATTGCCAGGAACCCATAGTCCATAGTGCCCAAGGACAGACTCATTGCTTCTGAAAGTGGAGTCTGCACTGGGGGTTTGTGAGAAGAGGGGATACTCAGGGGTTGGAGCTCTCAGATATCGTCTGGTCTGGGTGCTGTCTGCCCAGTGCTCTGGGATTCCACTACTCAGGGTGCTGGGCTCTCTGAAGATGGAGGTGGAGAGTGAGGGGTTGGCTTGTACAGGTGTGAGGACACTGGTGACCTCAGATCATAATCTGTACCAGTTGCTGATGTTGGCCCTTACCAGTCAGGCCCTCTCCACCTCTCACTGCTTGTTTCAGTGCTGCTTATCATACTGTGTGGCCTCCTCCCTCTGCTGGTCTTTTGGCTCATGACATACTGGCTGCAGCTCATCCCACTGCCTGTGCTCCTCCTGTCGAACAGCATTATTGTAGTTGAAAGGGATGGAGAAGTCCCAGGTCAGAAAGAACCAGTGGATAGTTTCTTCCCATACTCATCATCGCTGTTCTTCATTGCTTTGGGGGTTTCTCTCCACCCTCGAGCTGGTTCTGGAGGGGTGGGGGCTGTGAGACTGGCCATGAGAAGGTCTGGGGCTGGATCACCAAGCCATCTGAGGGGCATCGAGAGAGTTCCTGGCATGGTCAGCAACCCCAGAGGTTCAGGAGGCAGAAGAGAAGGTGGGAAACTGGTGGAAGAAGTCTTCTGGGATGTCTGAGTCCTCATGGTTGGGGGCTGGTCCTGGTACAAGTATACTGTACCTCCTTGGGATGCTATCATTTGTGTTTCCAGATTGGAGAGAACATTGTCCTCTCATTTCTTCTTCACTATTCCCCTGATGTGTGCTGCTAGGCCCAGCTTCAGAGGGCTGGTAGGTTGTTCATCAGGAGTCAGGGATGTCATGTAGAGGAAGGTTGAAGGTTACGTTTTATAGTATTTCACAGATGTGTAGAAACTCATTGTAATACCTAAGGGCTCAGGTGGTAATTGAGTGGCATCCCTGGCACAGCTGGATGATCACCAATAGTCCTATCAATGTTCTGATGATGGAAGAGAGGAGTTCAAAGAACTTGTGGTCAAAATTTGGGTTGGTAGAGGTTGTAGGGGGCATTCAGTTTCTCAGCACAATTGGGCTTGAGAAAGAGAAGTCAAAGCTTTGAGCTAATTGTTAAGCCCAAGCATCACATGCAGGCAATCATGTGATAAACAGACATCACCTCACACTTTGGGTGATCATCTGAGTCCACTATCATGATTAGGGCAGTGTGTCACAAGGCTTTTTGGAGTAGCTTGAGGATAGAATAGTATGTATAAACTTTAGCTTGAAGCTGGGTTGTTACCAGTGAGAGCAAATCCTTTAAATACTGTACATGTCTTGCTAATAATAGTCTTATACTAATTATGCATTTCTCTGTCTGTTGTGCTCTTTGTCCTTGGGCATCATTACCATACATAAAGGGTGAATTGTGTGTTGTCAAGCGATTGGAGGAATAGCGGGTGTCCTTGTGATGACCAAGCCATGTGATTTGACTAAGCATAAGTAGAGGTTAAAAGCATAAATAGGGGTTCAAAAAGAGAATGATTAAAGGAAAAATCGTAACAAAATGCAAATGCCAATCTGGATTGCAAGATGTATCCACTTGGCAATAATGAACAACAAGAGCTTGACAAGTTTCTAGATGAGAACTTGTCTAGTGGACATATTAGACCCTCAAAATCTCCCATGGCATCACCATTCTTCTTTGTTAAAAAAAAGGATGGCAAACTCCAACCAGTCCAAGACTATCAAAAGCTCAATGAGATGACCATCAAAAATCAGTACCTCCTTCCATTGATCTCAGAATTGATGGATAAACTCCAAGGAGCCAAATACTACACCAAGCTTGATGTCCAGTGGGGATATAACAATGTCCATATTAAGGAGGGAGATGAATGGAAGATGGTGTTCAGGACAAATTGAGGACTGTTCAAGCCAATGGTCATGTTCTTTAGGCTCACTAATTCCCTGGCAATGTTCCAGTGGATGATGAACAACATATTCAAGGATCTCATTGCCACTGGAAAAGTCACCATCTATCTCAATAATATCCTAATCATGTCAAAAACCAAGGAGGAGCATAGGAAGCTGGTACAACAGGTGCTGGCCCTTATGAGGATGCATAAGTTATTCCTTAAAGCCAAGAAATATGAATTCAAGGTACTTGAAACTGAGTACCTCAGAGTCATCATCAGCAAAGGGAGTATTCAAATGGACCCCATCAAGGTAGCAGGGGTAACTGAATGGCTGAAACCAGTCAAGAAAAAAGAGTTACAATCATTTCTTGGATTCACCAACTTTTACCAATGATTTATCTGAGACTACAGCAAGATCATCCAACCCATGATACAATTGACTGGCAATGCCCCCTGGACATGAGAACTCTCTCAGCAAACTGCCTTTGATAACCTAAAAAGATGGTTAGCTGAAGATATCATACTGGCCATCTCAACACAGGAAGAAAGGTTCTGAGTTGAAGCTGATTCGAGTGAAGGAGCCATTGGGGCCATTCTATCTCAGGAACAAGACAAGAAATGGTGCCCCATCACATTCTTATCCAAAGCCCTTACAATCACCAAATGGAATTATGAAATCTATGATAAGAAACTCCTTGCTATTATGCTTGCCCTGGAAGAATGGTGGCACTATCTCATTGGGGCAATAGAAGTATTTGAGATCTAGACTGATCATCAAAACTTATGATATTTCTGACAACTGCAAAAGTTGAACTGCCAACAGGCTAGATGGGTCACTGAGCTCAGCCAATACCAGTACACACTCTATCACAAAGCCGGCATGGCAAACAAAAAGGCTGATCTCTTGAGCCAACAGGCAGATCATGATCAGGGGGAAACCAATAACAAGAGAGTGACACTTCTTTGGCCTGAACATTTCAGGGCTATGATAATACCAACAGAAGAAGAAATCCATGAATGCATTAAAAGTGCCACTCAGAACAACTATAAGTGAAACCAGCAGGTGGCTCCATCACTCAATCATGAGTGAGGCATGATGAAGGAGGGAGGGCTGATCTGCTATGATGGGCAGATCTATATCCCACAGGACCAAGGACTACATGGTGAGATTATAGCCATGTATCACAATCATGCCATGGCTGGCCATCCTGGCATAGCCAAAACAAAGAAACTAGTGTTATGAGAATACTGGTGGCCTAAAATGGGAAATGATATTACCATATATGTCAAAGCATGCAAAGTTTGCCAACATGACAAATCATCAACCCAGGCCCAAGCTGCACTGCTCCATCCCAACAAGGTCCTATCATTCTCATGGACCCATATCTCTGTCAACATGATCACCAGGCTACCAGATTGCAATGGTTATGATGCTATCATCATTATAGTTGATTGATTCTCTAAAGTGATCATTCCAATCACCTGCTCAACTGAACTAACCTCTAAAGGGTGGGCAAAAATTCTATGCAATGAGGTTTATGCCAAATATGATATGCCACAGATCATTATCTCAGACAGGGGACTGCAATTTGTCTCAAAGTTCCTAAACAACCTCTATCACCTTCTAAACATCAAACACAATGCCTCAACCACCTATCATCCTCAAACAGACAGACAGACAGAACAGGCAAATCAAGAGATGGAGAAATATCTTTGCCTTTTCATTAATTATTGACAAGATGACTGGGTGGAATGGCTTGCTCTCGCTGCCTTCCAACACAATAACTGTATACACTCAGCGACTGGGAAGACACCATTTTTTATCAATTACAGATGCCACCCACATGTCACCCAAACCAAATGATACCAAACAACTACCCCTGCCTCAATGGACTTTGCCACCACAATGGCAAAGATCCACAATGAAACCAAAGCAGCATTAGAAAAAGCTGCCACATCTATGAAAAACCAATACAATAAGCACTGATGAGTGGCATATGACTATTCAGTCAATGACAAAGTGTGGCTGGACACCACCAACCTCTATTTACGATGACTGAAATGCAAGCTGGCAGATAAATATACCAGTCCCTTTTCCATACTCTCAAAAATTGAGGCAAGTGCTTACAAATTGCACCTCCCACTCTCTTGGAAGATCCATAATGTTTTCAATGAAACATTATTAACCCCTTATATTGCACCAGCATTTTCAAACCAGGAACAACTGCCACCCCCCCTGCCAGACCTTATTGATGATGAAGAAAACTACAAAATCGACCAGGTCTTGAACTATAGGCTATGAAAAATAAGAGCCACAGGGAGTGGCATGACAACAATGGTTGATTACCTGATCAGTTGGAAGGATTATGGACCAGAATCCAACCAATGGATAAACAAGAAACAAATGAATGCTGACAATGCTATACAAA
Organism: Guyanagaster necrorhizus; assembly: GCF_019112545.1. NCBI lineage: Eukaryota > Fungi > Basidiomycota > Agaricomycetes > Agaricales > Physalacriaceae > Guyanagaster > Guyanagaster necrorhizus. Next base: position 12,433 of record NW_025064949.1, read on the forward strand.
ACTATGAATTATCCCTTAATTAAGCTGTCAGGATGATGGTCTTAAGGAGGGGGTAATGTTATGATTTTCTACCTATTTGCTTTCTTTTAACCCCTATTTATGCTTAGTCAGAGCATCAAGACAGGTGCTTAAGATCGTGAGACAAAAGGCTTAGTCATCATAACTGACCAAGTCTGTCATTGTCTTTCAATGCAACAACATTGCCTGACGATGCAACCAGCCTTTTATGTATGGTAACAATGCTCTAGGATAATGAGCACAAAAGACAGAGATACATAATAAGTACATAGTATTATTAGTAGGCCTTGTACAGTATTTAAGGAGCTCACTCTCACTGGTAAATCCCCAGCTTCAAGCTAAAGTTTATACATTCTCATTCTACTCTTGTGCTAATCACACAACACCTTGAAGCACAGGGAATCAACATATAACACATAAAGTGAACCCTAACAGAAGGCTCAAACATGAAGCCATGTTAGCTTATCACATGTTAGTTGATCACATGTGGCTTGAGCCTAACACTATACTCCTTTAGACTCTCTGTATCCCTGAGAATTAGAGTGACAACTGGGCTATACCATAACTTTTTTCACTCATGAGAACCAATGAGGCCAGCAATAGTGCCATTAAGTGAATTGAGGTCATTTATACTCAGCTGCATTGGCATTCTGTGGTACCAGATCTGAATTCATAGATCACCCCCTTGTCTACTGATCCTTTGACAGACAAGCTGATCCAAACTAAAGTAGTGTTAGATCCAAAGCACACATGACCTAAACATGTGATAAACAGGTGCTGTATCATGTTCATACAGTCACACCTGAGTTCACTATATGTGCTATGTGGATGAGGTGCTTCAAGGCCAAAGACAAGTCAGCTCAAGAGAGAATGGTGTAGAATAAACTTTAGCTCAAAGCTGAGTATCTATGGTGAGAGCTATGCTACTTATATATGGCTTTATCATAGCTAAATATAGTCATACTAATTGTATGCTCCTGCATCCTAACCCTTGTCACCTCTGGTTGTCAGAGTCAGCACAATGGGGTATTGTCTGCTGTCAAGACATCTGTCACTGTCTTGCAGGACAATGGTGTAAATGTACTCATTGTGATTGTGTAATCATCCCATGCTCATCTATAAGTGCCCATGATTAGATAGATGCCAAGATAAGATAAGAAAAATAGGAAAAATTGTAACAGGTAGTGGTCCAGCAGTGGTATACAGTCCACCATCCTTCCATTGTTTCTGTCCTGGCATATGAATGAGAGAGGAAATGGTGTAGGATCTGACCCTTATATCTCTATTTTCAGTCTGTGAAATGGAAATGACATAAAGACATATTATTTTGGTGAAATAGGAGACCTTGAATACTGCTCTGCACTGTGTTCCCATGTATTACTTCCCTGTTGATTTCAGATAACAATCAGTGTATTGGTGCAGAAGATGTTGGGCCTGTGTGGAATGAAATGCAAAGGACTGGATTCATGAGTTTCAGTAGTTCATTGGCAGGAAAATATTGGATGGGATGTATGGAGTGTATGAATGTCTGGCTGCACCACAATGCACCACACTCACAGACCATGATGGGTTCAGAGGATGGTTTTGTAAAGCCTTGGCGGTAAGATACCCAAACCATCCCAGCCAGAAATGCTATGGTGTCCTGACATGCCATGGGATCCATAATATATGAATGATGTTGAGAGTTTATAGGGGTAGTTTCAATGAGCAGGATAGTCAATGTGGGTAAATGGCTGTTTCATGTGATGAGCCATAGTGAGTGGATTGTTCCATCCTGATTACAGTCTTAAAACATGCCATGCACTGAAATCAGGACACAGGAGTATCTGCAAGATTTGCTGCTGTTTGCTCTGTCGGGATCTCCCCGACCATAATAAAAACAATAATCTGTGCATGAACCCACCAGTGTACAGCTGGTATCCCAACCACATTCACCAGGCTGCGCCGGTGAGTACTGGGAAGGAAGTGATGCAGGCCCAGAACACAATGGACAGTCAGCCTGCAGCTTTGCCACTGCCTGCTGGTGACACTGGCCTTGGTGTTTCTAGGACAGCTTGATATATTTCACTTTTTGTGGATCTTTCAGGGCTGATCACCAAGCATATGCGGTGCCCGTGCGGGTCCGCCGAGTGTACTTTTTATGCATACATTCAAAATGACGGGATTATTCCTGATGTAATTTATTATTCATACAACATGTCATCGTTATGCTTGAAAAATTTTTCAAACAGCCAGCACAGAGAGACAGTAGGGATCGGAAAGTGCATCTTGTCCGCATTGGTCTTTTTCGGATATGTTCCTGAAATCTGAGGCAATTCTTCGCCTAAAATAAGACATGATCGAGGATCCCTATTTTTGGTGGATTTCTCGTTTAAAAGGGGCCGATACTTCCCTCGAGTCATCTCCAGCATTGACCACCACCATCGCTCTGGAGATGGACGCCTACCGGCATGTTGACTTCCAGCCTCTGCGGATCGAGGACGTCCCATCTTCGTCTCCTGGGGATCCATATCAGATACAGAGTCCAACCCAACCTTCAGTTCCTTCGTTTTCTCAGGGCTCCGACTTCCGTTCCGTGCATAATTAGATGGTGCTGTCTGTCCTGCTTTGCAACACATAAATATAGACACTGGGAGTACCCCGGCCTTTTGCGAGCCTGAGCGCAGAGAGAAAGGGTAGAGAGCAGACTAAAATACGAAGGCGTACCAGCAGGGAAGACGACAACGTAACTCATTTTCACCCATCGAAAAAAGTGATTACATGAATTCGTTATTCACAGTTATACCGGTACATGGCTCTTAACCCTTCGTTCGCAAGAAGAACACGAGCGACTGCCTGCCTGAAGTCGTCTTCCCAAGGACGGCTATCTGAAAAAAAACAAAAAGTATCGTATTGTTCCTGGCATATCTGTCTCCGAGCTGGAACTAGAACTCTCCGATAGCTTGACCACATCTGCGGTATAGAAGTACCTGTGAATCTTAGGAACGGGTCGCTCTTTACCCTCGAAGTACACTTTCAAATCCCTCTTCCCAGCAGTTGACTGATCGGCGTATCGTTCCTTGCGAGACCTACCGCGGAGCTTAAGTTCGAAGCATTAGAAGCTCCCGACAGATCGTCGAATCTCGGCAGGAGTGGGCCCGGATCTCACATATAATCGCTTTAGAAACCAAAGAACAATAATCTCTACACATCTACCGATAAGCATACGGCGCCAGCCTCACATTCTCATCGTAGCTTGTCCTGGTCATAGGGTACTCGCCACCTGTTTCCATAGGTCAATTCTATCCCCCAAATGGTAATACTGTCACTGTTACGTGCCGGAATTGAGATTGTCATACGGCATATTGGGTGTTGGTCGAGCGCCGTTCAACCCGAACGCCTGCGCAAAGTCAGTCTGCGGGTAGAGCGGAACCATCAGCTGCGGATAATTATCATACGAAAGCTAGGCAGCGTACCTTGTCTTGGCGGGGTCCGTGCGCCCAGGGCTTGCCCGTAAAGTAGTCGATGAAGAATCGTAGAGACAGCGCGATCTCGTGGAAGAAATCAGCATAGTTTATCGAGTCCAAGATGGCCCGCCCTGCACCAGCGACTGGGGGTTTGTGGGTATATTCGGCTGGGGTGTAAGCCCAGAGCATGAGCGCCGAGAAAAACACCATCTGTAGAGTCGATCAGGGACTAAATTGAATGAAGGACTGTGGGTTACCTCGATGCAGATGGCAAGGGCGTTGAGCCCGTTGGCGATGTTGGCTGCAGTCCAATACTCTGTAGCGTGGATGACACGGCCTTCGAGCCAGCTGAAGACAAAGCTTTGGTACCAGGGAAGCATGACAATGAGCTTGATACACAGGAACTTGGCGAGTGGTCGACGACCAGCGAGCTCTTCCTTGGTGAGGCCGTAGAATAGGAGAAGACCGTACAACGAAATCCTGGATTCTCATGAGCATGAAAACAAATGCAGACGAAGATACGCACGATATGCTAAAAAAGTCCACAATCTCCATGTACGCATTCGCGTAGTGGAAATCGAACCCCTCGCTCTCGCATAGCACGTTGTACTTTTCACACACGATGCCCACGATGGAGCATAATGGCCGTATGATGACGTACTGGAGTACGGACCACTTGACGGTGTACATAAAGTATGGCTTCGTTGGACGGTAGCGCCAATAACAGAACGGGATGGGAAGCTTGCTCTTGTCCTTACGGGCAATGGCGTTCTCGGCAGAATGGGCCGACGCTGTGGCGGCAACATATTCGATGAGGAGGAGTATAAAGGCGGAGAGGGTGACAGCTTCGTAGGCGACTTCAATGAGAGAGTAGTAGGTATATGATCGGAAGAAGCGGTACGAGAAGAAGGAAATGATAGCGTAGACGGCGGGCATGTAGATGATTCTCAAGCTGCAGACAGGTCAGGACGGGTATTAACAGTCAAAGGATACGCACATTTGTCGTTGTTCGTTAGGCATCGAATAATGCTTTGCATGCTTCATCGCCGTCACCAGCGTGATGATCAGTGTCTGCAGCAAAATCATTATTAAAAAAAAGGTCAGAATACAGGGAATCGAATGCACCAGAACGCTGCAACCCCCAGCTATGGCCCATCCTATCCTATGAGCGTCCCAATTCACTCCATTCGGGCTCCAAAACGAAGACTGGTCGACGGCGTCCTGATTATCTGAAGCGCAACCCATACACAAATTCGTCGGATGTGGATATCGTGACGGTTTCCAGTAATGTTTCTGGCGTAGTCGTGGCTGCCTGCAGACGTAGATGAAAGAGGGTGATGAAAGGAAAAAACGATGCTGCGGTTAGGATAACAAGCGCCCGGGAGCTCGCTGTTGGTGATGGTGATGACGTGAGGAGGGAAGCACGTGGCCGAAGAAAATACTTTCTCGGACTCCGGGCTTGCCTTGGCGTGAGAATGATGTCGTCGCTAGGGATTTGGATTACCTCCCTACTTACTCAGGGCCTACGCGCACGGAGAAAGTGTCATCAAACAATGAAGTATCGACATCCCCGCCAAAAATACTGGAGTTTACCCTGATTTTCTGGTGCTGGGGTAAACGTTGACGCGCCTGAAAATTAGTGCTTGCTTAGGACTTTGGGAATCTGTTCAGGCCCTGGGAAGCGACGCCGGCAGGCGTGATTTTATGAATGCAAACCTGAAAAAGTTGGTGACTGAATCCGTCAGTTGAAGAATAATCAGAAAAGTCCGGTGTTGTATGGAACGCGAGGAATTGAATGTACGAGTCGTGTAAAGGCCAATGGATGCACACCCTTCTCGCTCACAAAGACTTGAAGGTTATCAACTATGGATCTCCTTCCGGAGCCGCTCCACGAAAACAGGAAGGTCACTGCGTTCCGTGTTACGTGTCGCTTCCTACACAGCGGACGGTATTAATATATATTACTACCATTTACACTATGGTTGCTCACAAAGAACGGCGGGATCTCTAGCCGAGACGAACAGCAATACCTTATGCTAGCACCTAGAGATCTAAGCACCAGATCCGCATCATGTCCAACAGCTTCGGTTTGAACGTCGCCCCTGATGCATATAGATAGATAAGCAACGTGCGCTTGGACTGATCCCACACATTAGTCCAAGAGAAATGCTAACGTTCGAAGATTGACCGTACGCCACAGTCCAACGCATTCTTTCACCGGTTGGTATATGGGTCGAACTAGACCCAATATATAACTGTCTAGCATTTCCTTCGGCGTCCTGACAAATGCATACGCCGGACTGATATCAAAGCTCTCTTGCTCCCGACCCCAATACAAAGGCCACCGTCATCCCATGGAAATTGATCCTTAGCGTTTCGAAGATAAGCAGAAACCGTAAACCCCTTTGTTGGAACAGGCGTTGCCTTTAAAGGACGTGGTCTAGGTTAAGCTTTGCCGAGTACTTTGATTCCCTTGTAATCATGATTAGTAGGCTTACTTCTGGACAGCAGCAGGAGTATACTGTAGAAAATCTGCGCCATAGCATACCTATTCTCTTTCTGTTTGAAATCTCTCACTGTTATGCATCGATCGATGAGAGGCAGTCATCGTTATCATGGCTACTTGTCAGTGATGACTGATAAGGGGGGAAAAAAGAAGAATGACAAGAGTTTCTCACCACCGTACCCAACGCGCGATTCTCCCTAAATTGTACAATGGCCTTATTATAACCGACAGATCTATTAAGGACTCTCTTGCCTCCGCTACCGGTCGGCTGCGATCGCACACCACACCAGGTACCAAAGTCATGGATCGTGAAGCCACGGTCTTTCGGCAGTGGCATACAAATATCCATCCACCATCGACTCACCTGAGGATCCGGTAAACACCTAAACCTTACCCTCGCCCCATAGCGCCCGTGTCTCTGACATACTGCCCAACAAACACGTTCGGGAACATCGGCGGAGCGTAAGCTGAGAAGGAACCCAACGATTCGTGGTAGATGGCGATATCGGTAGTCTGTCCGAATATGAGAATGCTGACAATAACAACATTAGAATCGATGAATCACTGTCTTTCGCGCCAAAAGACTTCTTGCAGCCTTCGTGTGGACATTTAAGAGCTAGGGAACTATGAGCACTAGAGCGGAAGGGAGAAAAGGTCGAGCGCATGCTTCTCGCCCAAATGTAGACTTTTCACATGTCTCTTCAGATGTGGGACCTAATACATGATCGGAGTGCGGATCCAGTGAGATAGATGGTGCCACGGGAGAATCTAAGGGACGGTCCCGGAGAAATGGTGAAGTGAGGCCAGAAATAAAGGGCGAGTCCGCCGTTGGTAGGATGTAAGAGCCAGTTTGAAAAACTTTTCAAGCATAACGATGACACGTTGTACGAATAATAAATTACATCATGAATAATCTTGTCGTTTTGAATGTGTGCATATAAGTACACTTGGCGGACCCGCACGAGCACCACATATGACCACATATGCTTGGCTATCCGCCCTTCAAGATTCACAAAAAGTGAAATATATCAAGCCATCCTAGAAACGCCAAGGACAGTGTCACCAGCAGGCAGCGGCGAAACTACAGGCTGACTGTCCACTGTGTTCTGGGCCTGCATCGCTTCCTTCCCGGTACTCACCGGCGCAGCCTGGTGAATGTGGTTGGGATACCAGCTGTACACTGGTGGGTTCATGCACAGATTATTGTTTGTATTATGGTCGGGGAGACCCCGACGGAGCGAACAGCAGCGAATCTTTGCAGACACTCCTGTGTCCCGATTTCAGTGCATGGCATGTTTTAAGACTGTAATCGAGATGGAACAATCCACTCACTATGGCTCATCACATGAAACAGACATTTACCCACATATATAAATACAGGATGTCACAGTAAACAACCCACATTGACTATCCCGCTCATTGGAACTACCCCTATAGAATACCAACATCATTCACATATTCTGGATGCCATGGCACCTCCAGATGCCACGACACTTCTGGCCATGATGGCATGGGTATTTAGCTGCCATGGCTGCAAGACTCCGTCCCCTGAACCCATCACAGTCTGTGAGTGTGGTGCATTGTGGTGCAGCCAGGCATGCATACACTCTGTATGTCCCATCCAATATTTTCCTGTGAATGAACTACTGAAACTGACAAATCTAGTCTTTTCAATTCCATTACACACATGCCCCACATCTTGAGCACCGATTCACCGATTGTTACCCGAGAATCAACCAGGAAAAAATATATCCAAATCCAGCACAGAGGATTATTCAAGGTCTCCTATTTCACCTAAATGGTATGTCTTCATGTCATTCCTATTTTCACAGACTCAAAGAGTCATAAGGGTCAGACCCTATACCAGTTCCTCTCCTGTTCATACACCAGTATGGAAACAATGGCAGGATAGTGGACTGCATACTGCTGCTGGACCACTACTTTCATTGGGATCAGCTTGCCTGTCAAAGGGTCTGTGGAGAAGGCAATCTGCCAGTTCAGATTTGGTACCACAGAATGCAAATGCTACCAGGCATCAATGACCCCAATTCACTTAATGGCACCATTGCTGGCCTCATTGGTTCTCAGGACCAAAGAAAGTTATGGTATGGCCCAATCATCACTCTAATTCTCAGGGATGCAGGGAGTCTAAAGGAATATAGAGATGTAGAAGGGCATCATTTGAATGTTCTCAGAAGATTGTTCCAAGTATGACCAGTCCCTACTGCATTCCTTGAGTGGGACATTATTTTGACTATTTAATATTCAGCAGCTAGTCTCTATATGTAATGGACATTGTTTCTGTTTAATGCATTCTGTGTGACATGAATCTGAGGAGGTGGTCATGCTGCAATCATTGTCTGGCATGCTGTCAGGATCAATGAACCAATGTCCAAGAATGGGATGTTGTAAATGTGCCTTAGAATGGCATCATAGATGCTGCAACCCAACAGCTTTCTTTCAAAATAATGGCTTGTGACCATGATGCTTGGCCTGTTGCCTGGATTGATATCTATAATGATCCCATTTGTATTCATGTTCATGAACTAGAGGATTTGACCATTCATGCATATGATTTGAAGACAGGCATATGCATATTAGTATGCACTTATTTTTGTACTTTATTATTCTCTTTCTACTAGTTGTGTACAGGAAGACTTGTGACCCCAAGGCTCACAAAGGACCTGGTGTGTTTTTGTTCAGGAAGACAGCATTGCCATTGTTTGTGGCAACAGTGCCATGGAGGACATTCTAGCAAACCCCCTGAATAGCTCCTCCATCACAACCCCACCTTACCCAAAGCTTACTGCAGACATCCAGACATTCAAGGTATTAACAGACCTCATACCACATATAAGCCACTTTTTGCCATCATAGCTCTTTACTGCTGTAGCTATTCAACCAGTAGCAGACCTCCCATGCAGCTCAGGATCAACTTATTCACAAGCAAGCCACATGGACAATACATCAATACCAGCTCATTGAAATGGACTTTTCTCTTGTGCCTGAAGATGATAGTTACTAATGTCTTCTGTGTTTTCCTTGGTCATGGTTACAACTCTTCAGGAAGCAAGTCACTAAGATCACTGTATTAGTTTCAGAATAAATGATCAAAATAACTTGCATCTGGACCCATTTTCTATAATAAATATTCAACTTACAATCAGTGCTCAGCAATCTTCTATGTACATTCACTTTTCATCTTTTCACACTATTTCCTTATCCATACATGTACTATGCCATTCTGTTTTTCATGGAAGGATGCAGAACTTTCTGTTGTTCAAATTTATGGTTGTTATAGATCTAATATGTAACTGTCCAGCATATTCTTCAGTGTCCTGACATATGCATAGATTGGTTTGATATCAAGGTTCTGTTACTCCCAATCCCAAGACAAAGGCCACCATCATCCAATGGAAACTTATTCTTGGTGTTTGGAAATTGATTCTTGGTGTTTCAAGGATAAGGTGAAACTATAACCTCTGTTTGTTGAAAGAGATGTTGCCTTTAAAGGTCATAGTCTAGGTTAGGCTTTGCCAAGTACTTGGGTATGTTCTTTGACAGAAGATTGTCTTGCAAACATTGACTTTAATGTACCACAGTGTTTCCAGTCAAAATGATGTAAGGAAAGAGCCAGTTGAGGCAGAGTTGTTGAACTGGATTTCATGCTGCCTTTGTTTGCTCTGTTTCTTGATCCTCATAGCAGAGCACAAGCCAGTGCTCTCAGTCAGTGAGTGACACAAACAAAGTTTGGACCTCATATTGAATCAGATATATATTGGTGTCAATGCAAGATTCAATAGCAGTAATAATGTTTTTGTAGCTCAGACGTAAGTGAAGTTTCGTGAACAACTGCTCAAGTCTCAGTCACTCAGTTACTGGTTCATTCTGCACGAAAACAAAACATACTAAGATGCACCTATAGTAGCCAACGTAGGAATCGAACCCAAGACCTTCGATATTATACCACATTAGTGCAATACTTTGATCAACTGAGCTAGTTGGCCTAGTAACAGTTTGATCTGCGCTCCTTACTCCTTCCGACCCCCACTATGTACATTTGACCCCATGTGCGCTGGAATTATGATATTTCTAATCCGAAGAGGACGCTTTTCGCATTCATGTACATAATAACTCGACCACACAGGCTAGCTCTTATCCTCATGCAGACATAGACTTTATGTACACGCAAGGGGCCGGGCTTGGCCTGGCTTTGATGTTTGAGCCAAGCTCTGTAAATCGAGAGTCAGGCAGCAGGGGGCGAAGGAACTACCTTTCTGGGTTCACAAGATTTTTGAATATTCATTTGCTTAAGGAATCAGTCAATATCCGTTGTCCTTCTGCTGCACTGGCGGGTGCTTTCGATGGTAAAAAAAAAAAAGACTCCGCTAACTGTCGGCGGGCTCTTTCGTTGAGTACGAATATATGCCCAGTAGTCTAGAGATATCGTAGAATGCAGCTGAAGCTATCACTCAAGGACGTAAGGTGGAAATTACATCCTAGACAGTCCATCGAAGAAAACAAATTGTTCTATCTTCAGATGCGCAGACCACGGTACAGAAAGTAACGAACATGCCAAGCATCACGAGAAACCTCGCATCCGATCTCTGGGTCAAATGATTTCTTTAGCGCTCGTCGCATGTTCAGCAACGAAGACATTTCAATCGGAAAGTATTGATAAGAGTGAAGTCGTAAAGTAGCAAACCCCGGAGGAGAGACCCTCAAACAAGCTCCAAAGAGGCTGGATCCGTCTATTACAGCTGTGGGGAAGGAAGCGCCTCCCAGAGAGGTCTTCATCTTCGGGGATCAACCTGGTGATTCGTCACGCGTCTATTTCCACCCTTCGAAGAGTTACGCAACGGTACATCCTCACCGGGAGGGAAAACGGGACAACGCCAGTTCCATTTGGACTATGAAAGATAGAGACAGTGTCAGGTACGATCTTTGAAGCGTGGCTCTTCAGATGATCTTTTCTCTCAATTGGAAGAAGCCTTTGGTCGGAGGTTATTTCGTTAAGAACAGGCAAGGCGATCTGGGCCTGGTGACTTGGCGAAATTTTTTAGTGAATATGAACAGGTTGCCGTGCCCTATGACCTCTGGAAAATTCCCTGCCAACACGAAGATTTTTACGTTTCGATGTCTGTAACAGGGGAGGAGAACCTTGTACGGTGTGTCTCGTTTCTCCTCCGCACGAACGTATCTCACTTTCAACCCATTTCTTTTGAAAACGAGGCTTGGAGGATCGCGTTATCACTGAATTATAATCTTCAATCGGAACTTATGAAGGGGGGGAAGGCAACGAATCTGTGTAGCTAGTAGACTCAACAATGGTGGCACGCGAGTCTATATTCAAAGTTCATGCTCCTAATACGCTTGGCAGGGATTGACACGAGTGAAGCTGCGCAGTTTCAAACCCCGCATGCGAATCCTCGAGAAGACAAGATCCGGGAATTATGAATGTGGGAGAGGAGGTCCGAGAGGCGTACCGGAGAAGAGGTATGTCCAGCGCAGGCAGATTCGTGATGTAGACTGTATAGACTTTGTGTTTGCCAGTTGTGATGTGAGAAAGGACGTAGAAGTTCAACGCGCTAAAATAAAGAGTTCTGACAGCGGGAGTTGAACGTTGAATTGGACAGGAACGGATAATCCGGGTTACCTCAAGATGGCGTTTTTCAGAGTCAGACTTAAGTCCATGATCACCGCAAAGTAAGCCTCCTATGTACACCGCATCGAAGGAATCGTCATCTCTCCTGCTGTAAGGACCTCTCAGTTGTAAGGGCAGAAAGAAGCAGAGTAATGACCTCTGATCGGAGGCGGTTTCATTGACTCGGAGGATGGCGGCGAGAAGAGTTATTCAGTCGTAGGATAACAGTGGCGGTGATGTCCACAACTCGTTATGACTACGCGCTTCAGCGTACGTAGCGGTAGATGGATAAACGGATCAGATGCCGCCACATCACGGGGTAGATCGTCATCATTGTTGACTCGAAGGTATAAATAGTACCCGATAATCAGTCCGAGTCGCAATGGCATAAAGAAACGGGCGATATGAAGATAGAGTATCACAGACGCGGTCAAAACGGATAAATAGACATCAGAGCGCTGATCCGGATGTATGATTAGTGTGCGAGTCGCGTGGTTTAGAATGGGCTGCAGGAATGAGCGATATTAATGAAAGGAAGAATCGAGTCCAAGAGGCCAGTTCAATTGACGCGTCATCGGAATAGGACTAACTTTCCGTTCTCCTTTCGGGGCGAGCGAAAAGGCAGTTCTGACGGCTCGCCGGAGAGGAGACGTTTTTACCAACCCGATTACATTGCGACTATAGAAACAGGGCAAGGACTTGCGATTGGGAAAGCGATAGAGAGTCTGATACGAAGAGATTTGAATCGTAATTATGAGAGCTTGACGAGGGGTGCGAATGAATAGAACAGCCACGGTGATCTGTACCAAGGACCACGGGAAGGAGACTCGAAGGTACAGAAAGTGCTCCAGTCAGAAGTTCAAGGCGTAGAAAAGGCGGGGCGGGGCTTAAAGAAATGAGCGATATTAATGAAGAGCAGATGAACAAACGCTTGTCGCCCCACCATGTGTGGGGACCAGCAGAGAGTGGGGTAACTGTTGATGATGCCGTAGTACATTGTGCGTCCGGACACGGGCGAGCTGTATTATGAGAGGCGGGGTTGAAAAAAATGTTAAGAGAGATGGACTCAGAAATCTCCATCACAAGTCCAGATCTCATCTTTGACTCTTTGATACTAGCCCAATACGAAGATATCGCAGGATATGAGTAAGTGCCCAGACCCCGAATATGAATGCTCGTGGTTGAAACTAGAAGACGAGATCCGGTAATTTATGAACGTGGGAAATGAGCGTATCATTAACATACCGGGGGAGAGGGGTGATCAGAGTACATCTGGATGGGGAATCGGCTCTTCAATCGTGTTTTCATTTCCTTGCATTTCCGTTCTAGAAGGAACCCCGTCAACTTCCTAAGCTCTGAATTCTAACTGCGGGACAGGGAAAGAAGGAGACATACGGACCGGTGAGCGAGTGTTTGTCGTCTCCCGTTTATCAGTCAGATGTTATCCATGATATCTATACCGCGACGTGACCTTTTTTTACTGCATGTAGTTTTGGAGAACTAAATTCTTTGTTGATTCAAGCATAGTCGATGCTCCGATGTTCGACAAGTATCTATAGGGAACGATGAGCAAGGGGGGAACGAAATGGTATGAGGTAGTACGGTCCAACTCGCCGTTTGGTCACTTGATTCTCTGTGGTTCATAAATGGGAGTTTGGAAACCCCGGAATTCATTGTCGTTTCAAAGACCGCGAGCCAAGGAAATGGAATCAGAGAGAGGGGTGTTGAAGTGACATCTTCAACCGCAGATTGGGCCATGTGAAATGAAGCCGGTGTGTATTGATACGCCAAGTTGACGATCCCGAGAGGCCGACTGAATGGGAGAGGGACGATGGAGGCTAGAAGGAGGGCTGTCGTATGTGCTGCAACCCAACTGTAACTGCGGGAAAGAGAAGCAGGTTAAATGACCTCTGATCGGAGCGGGACCGTGTTATGCTGTGGCAGAACAACAGTGACGGTAACGTCTACAACTCATCCTGTTGTAGAGCTTCAGCGCGCATAGTAGCAGATATGAACGAATTTTCATAACGAGAAGGATAGATACAGCGTCATCGTCGTTGACTCAGATATAAATAGTTCCTGGTAATCAGTCCGAGTCACAAGTTCCATTGCTGGGTGATGCTGTAGAACTGGGGCCGCTCAACGAAATGAGCGAAATTAAAGAAGGGCCTACCAGCGCTTGTTCTTCCCGAGAAGCGTCAGTGCGCAATTATAGAGCCGGGTGACTGTTGATGATGCCATAGTGCATCATGCGCCATCAGATCTGAGAGACCGGGTTGAAAAAAAAAAAAACAATGTAAGGGGGGAGACCATTTATTTACTCGCAAATCTCCGCCACAGCTATATTTGGCACGTTAACACGGGTCCGAGTCGCAGCTACTGTAGAACCGCCAGGCAAGAGCGAGATAAATGATGGCCGATCGACGCGATGACGTTTCGAGGCTAGTTTGATGCGTTATCGGAGAGTCGCGAGGGCTAGATTGGGCCTTCAGGGAAGAACGGAGGATGATGAGAAAAAATAAGTAAGTATTGGTGATTGTTGAATTGATGCGTTATCGGATTCGGCCTGGGACGGATAAATATGATGTTATCCTAGAGTCAGGGACCAGAAGGATCCGACATCGTATAGGCTGGCGTAGCATCTCATTCATTCACTCGGAGGTATAAATGATGACCGGTGTTGAGTCCGGTTAAGCTATGGGACCTAATGACGAGCGTTATTAAGAAATTGAGATGGTCTACAAGAGCTTGTTATCCCGCGAGACATCATTGCACAGATTCTGACAGTGGAGAACAATTCATGATACTGAATTCGGATTCGGATTCGGATTCGGATTGAGACAGCGAAATATGACATCATGACTCGGGCACTATAACAAGCAGAAAGTCATGAGCTGCAGGGTTGGAAAAAAAGAGAGTGAAAAAAGAATTGAAAAAATGTAAGGGGGACAAACTTTGACTTGATAATGCCGGACCGAGTCGCGGGATCTAGAATAAACCTCCAGGCATGAATGGGCGAGATTAATGACCTGAAGATGAAAGGCTGTTACTCAAGGATGCGATGACGTTTCGACGTTAGTTCAAGTCAAGCATTGAATTGGTGCGTCATAGGAGTGGCGAAGGCTAGAATTGAGTGCGTAATACGGATAAAGGAGGCTACATGTTTTTGTTACCCACGGCTCGAGTCGGGAAGGGAATTGATGCGGATTCGGATTCGGGCTGAGACGGCAAAATGTAGCATGCCGCGATTCGGACAGGATGATAAGTGGGTGGCGTTGAAAGCATATAAGAGGGAGCACGCCCCCACCATGGATTCAGATGACCGGGAAGTTGTAGGTCTAGACGCCGCTGTAGAGCCGCCGGTCTGAAAGAAAAGAAATGAGTGAGATTAATGAAGGAAGAGAAGAGAAGAGAAGCGTAAAGCACCTACAAGCGCTTATTACCCCGGAGTCAGGGTTCAGATAACGTATAAGCCGGTGTCATTTTGGTCTGCGACGGTGAGGGAAGTTGGAACGTACTAGTTCATCCTGTGACGATCTCAGGTGGCATTGAAAAGCCCGGACTAGCCGTGGAAAGTAGACGTTCCTGCCGTCTCAGTCCGTTGACGTGAGTGCGTCGGTGTCTTTCGCATGTACGTACCCGGAATAAGAATAAATTTAGAGTCTTTACATGTGACACCAGCACCAGCCCAGCTGTACAGTTCCAAGGTGTGTTAGACGCGTAGTAGACTGTGGAGAGTTCTCTTCTTGAGGCAGTTGGCTGTTCTTCTGCTGTAAAATGAAAGAGTGGCAAAAAGAACCGCAGTGTCTATATCTAATCTACTTCCGCGGGCAGGCACAGGCCGGGCACGTGCCGCGTAGATAAGGAGCCGAGATCGCAAATGCCTTTTGCAACAAAACCGCCATGGGCCACAAGGCAATTGTTACCACGCAACACTGACTCGGTATATATACTACCATCCTTCCCTAGACTTATCTTTATTCTCCTTCACGCTCTCTTAATGACGGAATACGACTATTCGCCAGAAGCAGCCGAGCGCTACCAAGCGACCATGCGACGTATCTCGCGCTGGGTGGATGATGCCGAGGCCCATGCCTGCGAGTTCAAGTCCCCGTTCGAGCCACGGTCCGATATTGGGGATGACGAGGTTCGTACGCGGGATATTCATGTTCGTTCGCCTGCACCACCACCCGTCGTCGTCCGACAGCGTGTACCGCCACCGTTGTACGCCCCGGTGCCAGGGCCCATGCCGCCACACAGCCATGGACCTGCGCCGCCACCGCCTCGTCTCCAGCAAGTACCACTGCATGGTCCTGCTCCACCGCCTTCTCATTCACGGCGCACTCATTCTCCAAGTCGACATTCGTCAACGCATCATTCTAGACACCGCTCTAACCCGACGTACTACGTCTCTCCCTCACCTACACCACCCCCAGTGCCTTATTACCCACCAGGGTATCCGAATAATGGCCCGTATTATACGTCACCGTATAACAATCCACCACCGCAATATATCTACGCCCAGCCACCAGGACAATACGTGCTCGTCCCCCCAAAAGGCCGGTCGACGAAAGTCGTCGTGAGTTATCTCCCTTAGTCACTTTGCACGGTATCCGATGTTCAAGAATAGACTTCTGTCCAGCCAATTGTGTTTTCCACGTCCTCGTCGACCGATTCGGAGCCTCCTCATCAGACGGGCTCCTTCTTGCACAAGATGTTGCCATTGTCCCATGGTCATCGTGATGACCGTCAGCGGGAACACCGGCCGCAACAACATCATCATCATCATTCTCATCACCATCATCGACGTAGCTCATAACGTCCGTTTCTTATTGTTGTGTTTCTTTTTGTTCTTCGGTCTTCTTCTATCACGCGTCCGTGTCATCAATACTATATATATAATCCGGGACATTCCTATAGTATAGGTATCGATATATCTTATATGTAATGCGCGTTACTGGGTTGTTCATTATTCGAGACTCTAATCCCGATGTCGGGATGGGCAGGAGTTTGATGTCATTCCAGATCGTTGATTTGACACAACGGTGATTTGTATTTTATCAGGCGTCTCCGTTTTCCTCCGATGTAATCCATTCAACGGAGCAGAGTTGTTCAAGTGGTTGGAATGCTATTCATATTCGTACACAATCACACAGCGTAGTTGTACATAACATTGGTGGTACTAATGGAGGTTCATCAGACCCGCGTAGTTAATGCGGGGGAAGTGCGTACCACTTTTGATGAGTGGGGAAACAAGCTGCGAATAAATAGTCGGCCAGCGGTGGAATATAGAATGGTGTGATTTGGCGAGGCGGAAAGACCTGGAATAGAACCCTCGGTTTAATAGCTTGGATACCACCAGCAGAGATGCTCGACGAACCTTTTAGCGCCTCCTGCCCTCGCCTGTAGCGATGAGCACGATGGTCCAGATGCAGCGCGTTATCTCGGACATGGATCCTAAGAGGACATGGCGTGTCAGTCGGGGCGCTAACTATCGACGAAGGAATTACGAACTCGTAAATCGGAAAAGACAGGGTGGTATGCAAGAGGTATGGCTTCTTTTCAGAACTTTATATACCCATGGTATGGGAGGTCCTAGACACGACCGAGAGTCAATGGCCCGGGCGAGAGCCCAAAAGTTCTAGAGCTCGCTTTGGGATGGACGTACCATGGCATCTAGTCCAGAGTGGGGTGCGGAGGGGAATGGATAGAGTCTGGACTGGTGTTTCTTGGAAAGATATTAGATGTTGGATAAGAACTTGAGGTATTGGCCGGCTAGCTCAGTTGGTTAGAGCGTCGTGCTAATAATATGCAGAAGGCATGTGTTATGTTAACGCGAAGGTCTTGGGTTCGATCCCCACGTTGGCCATGATTTAATGTAAATCTTTTTCTTTGTCACAAATTTTGATGTCAGCTCCTGAAATCACAATTTGTTATATTAAGCCATGCGATTCAAGTCTTTCATGTGAGTGAAGTAGACCCAGATGCATTTTCCTCTGATCTGAAGATGTAAATAATTTCAGCTTTTTAAGTATGTTTAGTCTGCATACTATTAGCAGATTATCTTGGTTGATTAGCCTTGCATAGCAAGATTGGTTATCATGGATTTGTCTTAACATTTCTGTGTGTGAGATTTTTATAGCATACCAATTTGTATTCCTATATGATTCATACAACAATTTCTTTATGAAAAATTCCTATAGACTAAAGCAGGCTGACTCTCTCAGTTGGTTGGAGCTGTAAATATGAGTTCAATTCTCAAGTTGAATATATAGCAAAACAATTCCAGATGATGCATCTTTTTTGAGAGATCCTGAAGACAGATAGATTCTAAACTTTATTTCTGCATTAGTATAGATTTTACTTTCATATTTTTTTTGTCTAGATATTTGAACAATATTTCTCTGTGAATAGCACTTCTATAGAAATCTATGGAAGACCAACTCATTTGGATGTTTAATGTGAATAGGTTTGATCTCTGGCTTGGCAATAGTTGTGATGTGATCAACATGGAGTTTTCTTTTTCATACTGTACATACCAGAGCTGTGCATATGGAAAAAAGACATATTTATAGCAGGCTGACTCTCTTAATTTATCTATAACAATTTCTTCATGCAAAATCCCTACAGACTAAAGGAGGCTATCTCTTTCAGTCAGTTGAGGCTGTAAAAGTGAGTTCAATTCTCAGGTTGGCTATACAGTGAAACACTGCTAGATAATGCATCTTTTTTGAGAGATTCTGAAGGTAGAGATAGATTTTAAACTTTAGTCTCTGTATTAGTACAGATTCTACATTCATATTTTTCATCTGGGTATCTGTCAAATAATGATTAAACAGATAAGCAAAGAGATATTACAAGAAAGGAGATGTCTGATAGAGGCTTGAAATAAGCATCACACTAGAAGCCAGAGTATCATGATTCTAGCCCCAATTCTCACCAAATCATGAATCAGTTGATGCTTAATAAGTCTAATGCTTATAAATCCCAACACACAGTGCCTCTTAGACATGCAGAAACCTTGCCAACACTATTAGGAGACTGCACTCTGCTATGCTTTACTATTAGACACAGTCAACAGCTAGTAATAGCACTGGAACCACATGAAAGGACTGTGCACTATCATGAACCTCATCAGATTAGCAGCAGCACAAGAAAAACTCACTGCTATAACTATGTACTAGACAGGCAACAGCATGCCTGCTGCACTAAGAGAATATTGCTATTAGGATATGCTACAGACATGACAGAACTAAATCATATATGTCTGTAGGGCTAAGACTTTTCCATATCATATTTAAGCAAGTAGTGTACACTCTGTAACTCTAGTCTCAAGCTAAGGTTTAATACACTGACTAAACTATCAGGCTCTTAGTGTCTCATCTGTTCTAATAGACCCTGGACTAATATCCTCAAACTCTCTTATCTGCTTATATCTTTCTCCTACATACACTTCACTTTTTCTTCAGTTAGAGTTTGACTCTCATAGTGTCAGATCTAATATTTGTTGTTGTTTGATCATCATCTGACACAGAGATTTTAGTTGGTTGTATGAAACCTTAGCTCAAGACTAGGATCACAGAATGTAAACTACTGTTTTAAATACTGTTCAAGAAGGTCTTGATCCTATAGGTACACATAGTTCAGTTCAGTCATGTTTAAAGCATGTTCCAATAGATATATTCCTTTAGTGCAGCATGTATGCTGCTGCTTGTCTAGTATGTGGTTATTGCAGCAAGTATTCCTTATGCTGTGGCAAGTCTGATGATGACTATAATAATGCATAGTCCTTCCACATGGTCTCAGTATTATTAATGGCCATTGTCCATGCACCAATGAGTAAGATACAGCAAGGCCCAGTTTCTGATACCTTTGGTGGGGTTTCTACATAGCTGAGAGTGCTATATGTCAGGATTTGTAAGTATCAGGCTTTGCTTGATAAGATATCAGTTATGATTTGATGAAGATAGAGGCTAAAAATATGACAGCATCTTAACAATGTTTCTCCATCAATAGCAGTTGTGTGAAAAGCTATGAAAGGCCAACTTACTTGGGTGTTTAATGTTCAGCATTGTGAATAATAGATGGGTTCAATTCTCAGCTTAGCAATTAATGTGAAATGATAATGTGGACTTTTTTTAATATTTTTAGCATGCATATGCTAGAGCTGTAAATGTGGGAAAATGAGGTCTATATAGCAGGCTGACTCTCTTAGTACATCCACATTATTCAATATAGTCTTGAGTTTCTTTTTAAGATATATGTTCTTTAACCAATAACCTTTGTAATATGAAAGCTACTAGAAATAAAAGTCTGTCTCCAATTCCAATATCAGGCTGGCTCTCTCAGTTGTTCAGCATTGCAAAGATATATTCAATTTCTGTATTGGCAATTGAATGAGAAGAAGTGATACTTCTTTTCATATTTTTAGCTTGCATATATGTTCTGACAGAAGAACTGTGAATAGAATAAAGTGATCTGTTGTATAGCTAGCTAAGATCAGGTTGCCAGGCTCATTAGATATAAATTTTACCATTCTTAAACTGATGATATTTCTCTAACTAGTAGAGAGGAAACTATCAGACTGACTCCCTCAGTTGATTGATGCTACATAATAAGATGGGTTCAATTCCCAGGTTGGTCTGAGGCCATCATAGAAATGCAGAGTGCAGTTGAGTCTTTTTTGTTCAGAGCACTGATCTTATGACTGAAGCAGTTATTTTTAAAGCTTCTGAGTTTAAGCCAGTGAGTCATAGGATATGAACCTTTTTTCTTTGAAAGTGGAATAGAGTTTCACAGAAATGCTCCAGAGGTAGAGGCAATGTTTGATATAGTAATTTGCTATTACTTATCTTATCACCTGCTAAATCACATTCCTAGCATACGAATCTATTATATACAATATCTGTTCCTGGATTATTCATAGTATCACTGCATCTCATTGTCAAGATGGGCAGGAGTTTAATATCATTTCAGATTATTGATTTGATATGATAGTGATTTGCTTTTATCTGATTTTCTCTAATATAATCTATTCAATAGAGCAGAGTCATTCAAGTAGTTGAGATGCTATTTATAATTGTACACAAATATATTGTAATTATATATAACACTAGATATCAGTTTGATACTAATAGTATTTTTTCAGATCCATATAATTAATTTGGAGAAAAGAGATAGTATATACTACTTTTGATGAGTAGAGAAACAGGTTGTGAATGAATAAATAGTTAGCTAGCAGTGATGCCAAAAATAGTATGATTTTAGAAGAGAATGCAAGACAGAAAGATCTGAGACAGAACCTCTCAGTTTAATAGCTCAAATACTAAGATAATCAATGAACTTTTGGTACCTTCTGCTCTTCTCTGTAGCAATAAGCATAATAGGCTAGATGCTGCATATTATCTTGCATACAGATATTCAGAGTATGTAGCATGTCAGTCAGAGATGATGACTGTCAATCAGAGAATAGAAACTTATAATTAAAAAGAGAGAGGTATGAGTATACAGAAAGTATGACTCTGTAGGACTTTATATACCTATAGTAAGAGAGGTCCTAAGTACAGCTGATAGTCAATGGCTTGAGTAAGAATCCAAAAATTCTAGAGCCCCTATTGGAATGAATGTGCTATGGGATTCAGTTCAAAGTGGGATGTGGAGAGGAACAGATAGAGTCTGGACTGGTGTTTCTTTTAGAAAGATGTAGAGACATATAAACATGAACTGGCTACCTCAGTTGGTTAGAGTGTTATGGTGATTTGCATGTACACATGTTAATGTGAAGGTCTTGGGTTTGAACTCAGGCTCACTATTCTCACAGACAGTAGAATTTTTGTGTCAAATTTTTTTGTACTCCTTGAATTACTTTTTGTAAAATTAATGCCATGCTATTCAGGTTTTTGAACAGATGTGATTGAGTTTGTACAAATGTGTTTTCCTTATATGAAGATGTGAATAATTCGAGCCCTCTGGACATGTCTAGTCTCCATACCATTAGCAGACTATCTCAGTTGATTAGCCTTGCATAGTAAGATTGGTTATCATGCCTTTTTATTAATCTTTTTCTATGTGAGGTTGTCATAACGTACCAATTGTACTCCTACATAATGTGCACAATGATTTCTTCATGGAAAATCACTACTGAACGAAGCAGGCCAGTTGGTTACAGCTGGGAATATGAATTCAATCCTCAGGTTGGCCATACGTTGAAACACTGACGTTGTGGGCTTATGAATCTTTTTTTAGAGGTTAGGAGAACCTCGCGATTTCAATTTCCAAGCTCAGGGATGCAATAGCGCTGTGGAAAAGAAGTATTTAGGCCAATGTAGGATATCATTGTCAGACCATACACGTTTGTAAGAGGAAGACTTCTGGTGACAGCTAACCAATTTCCAGAGATCAATGTGGTCAGCATGGAAAGAGTCGAACTTATCGCTCTGGCCAGCGAGCTGACGAGCATTCTTATCGTTTTCTCAGACTGCTTCACAGGCGAGTATTTTATTTATCATTTCGCTTTATACCGGACCACGACTGCCACATTAAATATCGAATCCAAGTAGGAATCGGAAAATACTGGAAAGTCAAACGTGGCTTCGGTTTCTTTTTAAAACAGGTAGGGGGATTCAAAAAATGGTTTTCCATGCATTCTATGTCCGACCGGGCGATTGAACCCAACTTCGCGACGCTAATCAACAGAGAGAGACGTCGTCGGCCTTCTTTCTCCTGTCAATACATTCCCACGAATGGTGCCCGCCAGAGAAAAGTTGTTCATATCCTATGACTCGCTTGCTCGAACTCAGGAGCTTTGAAAAAAACTACTTCAGTCATAAAAATGGAGCTCTGAACGAAAAAAAGACTCGGTGTCAAAACTCAGAATGTCTCTGATTTTCTATGATGGCCCTAGGCCAACCTGGGGATTGAACCCATCTTACCAAGCAGCACTGATCAACTGAGGGAGTCGACCAGACGGTTTCTCCCCTCCGCCAGTCAGAGAGATATCACCAGTTAAAGGACATTATAATTTATATCTAACGAGGAGCCAGGCAATCTGATCTGGGCCGGCTATACTACAGACCTCTTTCCGTCAGGACGCGTGGGCAAGCTAAAAATATGAAAAGAAGCATCGCTTCTTCTCATTCAATTGCCAATACAGGGATCGAACCCGTCTTCGCAAGGCTAAGCAACTGAGAGAGTCGGCCTGATATTGAGACTCAAAGACTTGCGTTTTCTCCCGAGACTGTGAGTTTTGTTTACCAATTCGGCGCCGTGGAGGTTTTCAATTATTAGCTATCGGAATGTCTTCACATAATATAATAAATATTTAACCTGACAAGTACACTGTTCGGTGGTATAATATCCGCCGAGACGGATGATAAATAATAAACTGAACGAGGGTGGGGGGTACAAGATAAGAAACTTAAGCATAAGTTATATTCAAAGCTGGTCGGATGTGAGGGAATCGTAAATCGGGCAGAGTTGGTCCCAAGCGGCTGTTAGAGGTGGGGTTAGCGTGTATGTCTGTGGGTGAAGAGAGACCGCTCATACTTGGCGGGTCCATCGTTTCAACAGAGCTGATATCCTCGGCGAAGACGACCGCTAGACCGCTAAGGGGAAGTCAACATCAGCAATGGAATGGGAATGGCGAATGGCGAAACAGCTCACATCTCCAGATGCCAGTCGATATGGCTAGTGGTGCATGGTTAGCGGTTGTTGAATGTGAGGTAAAGAATATTTCACCAGTGCAAGAACCAAGGTCCGGCATTGTCAGTTGTGAAGCGGATAGTAACGTTGTCAGTGCCAGATCCTGTTGAGACGACGTCGCGACGGACCTAGAAAGCATAGTTAGTAACATATGGAGGACAGAATGCAAAATGCTGACGGGGTTCGCGTAGTTATACACTGTGCTTCCTGCACTCCGGACGACGTCAAAGGTGTGCTAGAAAAGGTGATTCATTCTCTATATCAGGATTTGTAGACTGGAAGCAAGTCACTTACACCGTGGAGATGGAAGGGGTGCTAGGAACTAACCGTCAGCCTGGAAATCATTCAGAATGAATACGAATACGCACAGGCCCACCAACCGCCAAAGCCGGAACGCTTATCTCAATAACTTTATTCGCCGGAAGCGTATACACGCTCCCAGAAGGTAGCAAGTTCTGCGCGGCGCTCGCCCCGCTCAAGATCTGTAAAAGCACCGGAGCCGTGGGCGGAGTGAAGGAGACGCCATTGACTGTGAAATCCAAATTGGTAGCGTCAAATGCGAGGGCAAGGTTGAGCGAGACGTCCGCCCCTCCAGCTTGAGGCAATCCTGGCGCACCGGGGTTCGCCAGGGGATGGAGATTCGTCTCAACGAGCGGTATGACGCTCGTCGTCTGGTTGCTTGTCGGGTCTACCCCTGACGCCGCCCCAACGTAATGCACAACGCCCGAGTTGATCCCCGCATCGAAACCCTGTGTACCGACGTTGGGGCTCGCGCGCATCCAGTAGTTGCCAATTTTCTGATTCGCGTTGAGGATGACGGAATACCGCTGCCCAGCGAAGATCTGGAGGGAGTCGACGACGAGGGGCTGGGTATTCACGCTGTCGGCTTCGATGATGGTGAGGTTGTGGCCGTCGATGGAGAATACCCAGTTGGGGTCGCAGGAGATGGAGATGAGGCGGAGGCGGTAGCGGAGCCCGCTGACGACGGTCAGTTGGAAAAGGTCCGAGGTGGGCTGATTTGATGGGTCAGTTGGGGGATTATGAAAGACATTGCGGAGGAACTTACGCCGCCCGCGTAACGTCCTTTACCTATTTTTGAAATTTGGAGATTAGGGTTGACGTGATGAGCTGTGTGGCTCTAAAACGTACCGTTGATCAGGGTGGCATCGAAGACGGGTACTAGGCCGGCTGCGAGGGCCGGAGTGTGGTACCTAATGTATTGCATCATGAGTACGTACTACCAGAATCGAGAGAAGGAAGTATTCACCAATCTGCGAGAGTGATAACTGTTGCTTCTGTATTTGACGTATATGAATATGAACGTTAGCAGCTAGGAAGGAAAGATCAAACCTGTATCAACGTCGTATCGAGATCGGTGAGGATCGCTGGGGTTGTAGACGACCATGGGTCCCCGTAGACCATCGCAGTATTGCGTAGCTGGGAGGGACATCGTATTCATCAACATGATAAAGGAAAAAGGGAGGGACGCACAGAGATGAGAGTGATACCAAAATGTTCCTGCCTGATCGGGGACTGTAAAGTCATATAAAAACGAGTGGTTCTATGAAACAATTAGGGTTTGAAGCTCGAAACGGAAGAAAAATCTGGCTCACAGCAGCGATGGGACACTGGTTAACAAAACTCGGTCTGATAAGGGGCAGTCAGATCGGATGGACACTAAACGACGAGGAGAGTATATATACTAACCCATCAGCCCAGGGGGTTCCTGTCTGGAAGATACCATGCCAATGCTATTAATACAGTCCGCATAAGAGAAGACCGAGAAAAAAAGTGACAGTCTCCTTACGATACTAGTGCTTCTTAACATCGTGTCGTCCGTCAATTGATCGATGACGTTGATCTCGAACCTGTTTCCCTGGAAGAAAACGAATGAGTGCAGAACAAATTTACACTGAGAAGATGAATACCATATTTCCTTTGACGAGCGGTCCGGGGAACGTCCCACCTGCGAGGACGGCGCTGAAATTGGGTAAGTGAAAGAAGGAGGAAAAGAGGGGGGTGAGAGCGGCACGTACCCTCTGGTGAAGCCATCAGGCGCGATATCCGCGTTGACGATCTGCATATTGGCGACGGGCCCGATAGAGGCGTACGTCCCAGAGATCAAAGCAACAACGGTGAAAAGAGCGGTGGGGATCATCGTTTGTTTGCTGATGGAAAGTGCAGGCTATCTATGCCTCTTTATACGTCGACAAATGTCTCACTCGTCCGACATCGCGGCTGCGTAATTGAATGTGATACGAGCGTCTGACAGTTCTAGGCTAACATCAGTGTAAAGTGCATGTCTTAGCAGTTACGAGAGACGCGTTCGTACCTTGAGTATATGAATAGAGCACCTAGGGACAAGAAGAAGCCTGATTGTAGGAGCCAACCATATTGTGCTGATGGCCAGCATTGGAACCTGAGGGAATTTGGATTAGAGATGATCAAGGAGGGGGAGCAATTTTCGTTACCTGATTCTTCACATATTTCAATCGTGGTAGAGTTAGATCCAGACAATGGCCGTTGGCTAGGCTGTAGAAAGCTCCTGGACGAGGATTCAAACCTCTTGCATTGATGCTTTCCTTACCCCTTGACCGTTGAACGCGTGAGAGTCGTGCCGCCGTGTGAGAAACCCCGGGGGATGAGTATTCATTTCATACCAAGTCACCAGTCATACCGGCGGTACAGGAACTGGTACCTAGAATTCCCTTCATGCACGTCAATGTATAGTCGATGTTGTTTGATGTCCTAACCCGACCTTCGCTGTGAACACACAACGACGGCTTATACCCGCCGCTGGTCTAAACACCCAGTACAGATGAAACGTAGGAAGTAGGGTGCTTCTGATGATATGGTACCAGCCCTACACATGATGCGGCCCCCGCAACTAAGCACAGTTAATCGTCAAAGGATCATCAATTAAATTGCCGAGATGTCTCGGTACTGAGATTTTCAAAGGTCAAATGCAACGGCAAAACATGCTCGGGGACTGAAAAGTGGCGTGCGACGTTGATGCGAACATCGTGGTTTAAATTTGAATCGGACTTGAATCGAATGTTGAATTAATTATCTTGTGCTGGAACAAGCGCTGAAGCGCTAAAGGTTCGTTTCAGGCTCGTGACAACCTCAGTCTACGAATTTTCCATTACCTTTCACTCTGTTCATCGAGTTGCGCTTGGTTCTGCTCTTGTTTACTTGTTCTGTTCGCGATTGCTCACCTTAATGCGACTCAAATTTGACTGAAATAGCTGGTCCACGTATCTGACTGTCGGGCTATGAAGTCTCATTTCAGGGCACGATTTGTTCTAAGAAAGATTACACGACACACATCCGATTGTCGTCCAAGGACGAAACCCCCGGGATCCAAAACTTAGCGTTGCCTCTCGGCCCATGTACACATGGTCTCGGACAAAACATCCAACGTTCGAATACGAATGACCGTTGAATAGGCGCTCAAAAACTTGGAAAAACGGATACATTTCTCGTCACGGGAATTACTAACTGGAATAGGCTAACCCTGTGCCCAGATCAAATTCTCCTATCACAGCCACCACTCCTCGTATTCCTCCTTCCTTCAACATGTACGCATCATTCGAGTTCTTTTAAGTTTCCAGAGCCCTAACCATTGCAGAAAATAGCTCATTGATTATCATCAATCATGTCAGACAAGGCTTCGAACGATACGGGAATACATTCCCTGCCTAACGAGATGCTCCTGAAGATATTAAAAACTACATCCGACCTTCCGCTCCCTTCTCCTAGCTCCCGACCCCACCTTCTCGCCCTCTGCGGCGTTAGTCGCCACTGGAGGAGTTTATGTTTCAGCGGCCCGGAGTTCTGGACCGTTATTGACATACCCTTTCACCAAGCGCGCATCCAGGATCCAATCGAATGGGCATCAGTCCGGCTTGAGCGGTCAAAAGCGTGCCTTTTCGATGTCTTCCTGGACATTACCTCCGCACAAGACGCGACAACCGGGGAATCTACGCGCCAGGTCCTGCAACTCGTGGCTAATCACATTGGTCGCCTCCGTCGGCTATCCGTATCTGCACCGTCACTTCGATGCCAAGGTATCGACTTTCTCTCCCCCCTTAAGCCTCTTTTGGCGCCGGCTCTCACAGATCTAGAGATTCTCCTCTATGATTACAGAAGATTCGCTTCCGAGCTCACGACGAACGGCAGGTACAATCTTTTCGCACAAGGTGTACCTCGGCTGTCGCACCAGCGGCTCCTTGGAACCAATCCCCTTTCCCCGCTTACACACCTGAGTTCGCTCGAAATCTATCGTGTGTCAATAACCCCATCCACATGTGAAATGCTCTTTTCAGACTGCCCAGCATTGAGGACGCTTGTTCTTCGAGGAGTGTGGCCATTAGATGAAGGAACCAGGCTCGACATGCTACCGCAAGTCGAAGCTCCGTCTCTCGTCTCTCTAACCTTTGGTCAGGTTCGTTCCCATGGCGCACACATCTCCATCTTGTCCATGTTTTCCTGTCCCAATCTCGAATTTCTCGAGTTCCGAGGCCCTGCCATGAGCATCCCTCCGTCCTTCGTCTCACGGCTTGCCAAGCTGCATACTCTTCGCTTCACGGAGTGTTCGATTGTCATCAGCTCCGTCAATGAACAGCGTATGGACTTCTCAGCGCTGCATACACTTCCCGCAGTAGCACACGTCCAGTTCTTTCACTCTGCTTGCGAGGATATTCTCCCCGTTGGAGACCCACTGCCTCAATTCAGACGTAGAAGCCTTTCTATTGGTTCACGGGCCATGGCAGTTCGTATTGGGGAAACTGGTAGGAATGTTGATAGGGACACGCTCTGTATCAGGAGACCCCCCCTCGTGGAACGAGCTAACCCTGGGACGTCGTCCGTGATCTGGGAAACTCTCCAAAGCGTGGTACTAGATTCCATACGCCCTATAGATGTTCTATGGTTGTGCAATCTAGTCCGAGATCGCCAAGGATCGATACATAGGGTCAATCTGTCCCATTCGGCAAAGCGACATCTGACGGGAAGCCTGATGGTGCAGGGACAGGATCCAGATGTCGTATTCCTCTTAGCGTCGAGGAAACACAGATTGGAGCCGGATAAAATGGCTATGGATAGATGGATGGCGAACCGTGTCCAGGTTCGGGAGATGGAAGACGTGGATCTGTTGGGCTACGTACCCTTGGACTTCGATGGATTGTAGATGTCACCGTATCCTAAACATGTCTCTTTGTATTCAGCCGCGTAAATGCTCCTTAACGTATTCAATCAGTTTATGCTGATAAAGAGGACCGCAGGCTTTACGCATGAGCAAAATATTCCGTGCAAGCAATCAAACTTGGCGTAACAAATGTGATAAGTGGCGGAATTGCCGTTGGAAACTGATTTCGCGCCGCATTGAATCTGGAAGTGATCTACAATCGAAGTCAATTGCCAGCAACCATGCTGCGAAATATAAAATTAGATTGTTTCTAAAAACAAGTGTCTAATCTTGCGTACATCCGCATTGTCTACCTTAACTTTGAATACTGCTGCACTCGATGCTATATAATTCCCCTGGTAGCGTCTTGCTTGTAATCTTACATTCAATACTCCAATGCCGATCAGTGTCGCTGTCACTTGACCTGCTCCATTCACACCCCCCACCTTCGAATACGACAGAAAGAGCCTACGATCACCGCCTGGATATCCTAAGGATACAAAATACCTTCTCCTCTATTGCATGGAAAAGTGCCGGTGGTCTCGTTGGTAGTAGGATGCGATCTACGGATCTCTCTTCTTCATGACCCCAGTATCGAATCTCAGGCCATCTCACATGCCGTCTTCGAGAGCACATGCAGTCACCTCGGCATTCGGGTGAGAGTAAGGATACTGTTTCACCATTGTTAATTGGTATTAAGACTATTATCATGCGCTTCGAAGGCGCGATATTGACTCTATAACTGCTCGTTTTGCAGCTAAAGATGTTCCTTTGGCTATGGACCTTGTCGAATTTTCACGCCGTACCATCGTCCATTCTGAGGAAGTTATTGTCCTAATTCTATACCCGCTCGTACGTGGACAGTGTTTCAGAACGGTGTCCTATAAGCAATACGAAGACTTTCGGACTAGTAGATAACAGCTGAGGAACTTGAAAGATTTGTGTGAACTTCAAGGTCCTGGAAAATGACACCCGCGCCAGGTGTGTTGCGGCGCGGGGGTGTTGATAATTTGTATTTATGGTTCTATAAATGACAATAAGGAACGAGTGATAGTCAATATCGGCAGCGTTCATAAAGGAGGCAACAGAGGAGGCAAAATGAATTCAAAAAACCAAGAGAAAAGCTTCATATTGATCGTCCATTCACTGGAGAAAAGGTAACATAATATAGAACATGTTTTGGACTTACCTAATACTTCAGGTTTTCAGGTTCGTCTTCAAATCGTTCACCTGGCCTCGGAAAAGGCAGGAAGCCAGACGCGTGCAAAGTCGAGCACTCTGGTCGGAAGATTCGGTCCACCATCCGCGATGACAAATGTTGACCGCCAACTTACCGCCAACATTCATCATCGTCGTCATGAATTCTCCCTGCCTCGTGCGTTCAGCTGACCATGAGGAATACATCTTGTCAGTTGACGCCGATTCTTTCCGTAGCACGCGTGTGTACGTCTGTTTCTTCCTAGGATGATACTTGGAGATGCAGTACGTGACTTTTTATATCTTTTGATTCATTTATCATTGTCTGTGATCAGTGTTGTACCTCTAGGTCAGGAGATTCTCTCACCATAAATACGAGGCGCGACAAAATGGTGACCTGTTCCATCAAAAACCCATGAAGTAGTGCTGTTCCAAGCTTGGATGCCGGGCGGTTGATATCCACAACTGATGTCGTGGTGCCTTTCGGCGGTAAGAAAGACTTTATTCGTGTTACTGGCACTGATCTCCTTTCCGGGGAGAGAGCACACCTTCTACCGAAGACCAAACATAGCAAGAATAGAGGTCGTTCTCTGAGTTTTTCCCTGGCGACCAGACATCCCGGTATCCAATTAGCTTGTATTATTATTTGCTCCAGCTAACAATCTCCTTTCCAGATAGACAGTCTCAAAATCATGTCTATGCTTTCATGTAATGAAGTAATGTTTATTTCACATGAACCGCAATACTCCATCTTGCTCGTCCGAAAGTGCGTCACTCCGCGAAAAGGTTTACCGCTTGCTACAGGTTAGAATTCTTACACCAGGCTGTTGTCGTGAAACGATCCTTACCCGATGCCAACTACGGTTATCCTGTGCCATACGATCGCAGCGCCAATTTGTGACCACTCCTTCCATAGGATTGAGCCTAACGTCTCTCAAAAAAGGCCCTTCATGCACTTTTCCAACGTGGGATCAATAAACCAGGAAACTGGCGACGTTCTGTGGATATTCTCTGCGTCTCCTCCATCTCACACATAACAGACATGACCGTTGCATTTTCCTGTCACGCTTCTAGCCTGTAGCAGATCTTTTCTTGACCTTGTCGGCGTTTTCTCCAACAGCCGCTACGGTAATGAACCACACCTTGTACACCCTATGTTTTCGTGCCACCCGCTACTGTCGACCAAAAATGAAAGACGAACACATATGCGAGTTTGTGGGCATGCTTTATCATGGGGACAACGAAGTATCCCTAACGTTGTGTTTCAGCGTGGCGAAAGCGTATGTTCCCCAACTTGCTCGTTTGTTGAGGCCACAATGTGTGTACAGTCAATCCGTGTTCCATCCTGACATGTTTTTCGGTCACAGATCATCCGGATGCTGACAGGGTTTTCAAGTTTCCATCACTCTGTCTTACAACGCTGAAGCGTGCAGGAGATCTTCATCTAGCGCCTACGCTCCGTGCCGCTCCACAATCACGTCATGCAACGTGCAAACAGGTCCTCTGCCTCATGTAACCTGTCGATTCGGTCCCCTCTGGTTAATGTTTGAGAGGTTACTTCTACCGACATGATTAATATCAGGCACCGTCCTACGCTTCTATTATTCCTTTTCATCCCTTTCATCCCGGGACGCCGGATTTAGTTCCGAAAATTTGTCTGACAGCGATAATATTATACCCCTCAAACTAGGACCCTTTAGAACTCATTGTACAGCGCCCATGGTATCACCATCGTCCAAGGGGCTTATATCATCAACTCTTCTCATATGTATGGTTGTCACCGTCGACAAGGCTTAAATATCAGCAAGATGAATGGCATCGAACAACTGTTCGCCCTGCAAAGATGTTCAAGTGCCTTGACTTCCTTCGTCGAATCTTCTGTTGCTTCAAGCGCGAGAAAGAGCCGAGGGAGGGCATTCGAAGATTGAAGACGACGCTTAGTCTTCTGCACAGCACACTTGGAGAAGTACCCGTACCTGGCCTAAAGGCTTTCCTCGGAATCAGTGTTGGCATCGTAAATCTCATGGAGGTAAGAGCTTTCTTTTCCTTTCCTGCCATAACTGATATCATATATTCAGAATGTGTCATCTAACCAACGCAATTTTCGGGACATCTATGATCTGATTCAGGAGATAGATAACCAGCTTACCGTACTGAAACAACATTACCCAATGCCAGAACAGTTGGCAGAGAGGCTTGCTTCAATCGCTAGGTATTTCCAAAAAAAAAATCTTTGCCGCTCGATCTGTGCCTCATTCTTCTCAGTCACATCGACGAGTTCGTGCCTAAACTTTAAGGACTACTCGATCGCGGGCTCTTAAAACGCGCTTGGACGGCACAGGATGACCCACTTCTTGTCGATCGTTTTTTCAGATGTATCAAACAGGATCTTGACTCTCTGACGGTAAGGTCCATTATCATAACCTAAAGTCGGCATCAATATAAATGTTGTTTATAGCGAGATGCGGTCATCATCGCGGCCGCTAATGCTTCCGTTAGTTATTCTCCGTATTGTTTTCCAGAAAACTGAATCACACCCCACATGTACAGAAAATAGTTGAAAATGGTAAGATTATCTCGCTGAGCAGTTCCGTTGTCGCTAATAAGCATTCTCAGAACTACTCGGAAAGCTTTTGTCGGGACGCACAGGAACGTCGTATTTTGGGTGGCACCTTCTTCTGTTCTCGTCGAGACGAGAACCGGAGGGATGTTCGTCGCATTATCCCGTCAATCGCCTATCAGCTCGCGGAATTCAATGAAATATATAAGCAGCAGTTGTTGAAGGCCATTAAAGGATGGAACGGGATGATTACCGCACGTCCTTGTGAGCAATGGCGGAGGTTGATCGTTTCGCCGTTAGAATTGATGGCGCCAGGTGCCGCTCCTGCCTTGATTGTAATCGATGGGATCGATGAATGTAGTAATAGAGACGGTCAGCATGCGCTTTGGACGTGTCTCTCGGGCCCCATACCGGGAAGCTTCAAAGTCCTGGTGACAGCTGTGCCTGACAGCCATGTATCCTTTGGCTTTACGTGGCATGCGCCCTTCTACAGTGTCGATCTCGACTCTCCCCGTCAATCAGTCGACTCTGACATCCACTTATACGTTCAAAATCGCCTTCAGAAGCTCTCCCCCTCTCAAATGCAATGGCCATCGACTGAAGATGTTTCACGCGTCGTAAAGCGCTCTCAGGGGCTATTCATTTACGCTGCTGAGGCATGTCGGCAGGTGGAGGCCGCAGGTTCTGCGGTAACCCACCTTTCTAACCTGTTGGTCAACATGAAGGACTTACCGGCCGGAATGGAACGCTTTTTCGGGAGGATTTTTACATCTGCAATTGGATCATTCAGCGATGAAAATACCGCATTATGTCGGTCCATATTGGGGATGCTCGCACTTCGGAAAGAGCGGAATCTTTCTTTATCGGATCTTTCTGCTCTGCTTGGTTATGATACAGCACATGTGAAGGGTTTACTCGTTGGTTTTCGTTCCATCCTGCGCGTACCTCAGGACGATACCGAACCTATCCATCTTTACCACCCTTCGCTTACCGAATTCCTGACGGCTCCTCAAGTATGGAGAACTCGCTGTGATTTGGATGGATGCGAAAACATTCAATGTCAAGATCATCCACGGATCGATTTCTCCCGTCTTTACATGCCGAAGGAACAGCGTCATCGTTGTATTGCGGACAAACTCTTGCATTACATGATCAGGCATCTATCCACTGATATAGGAATCGCACGGTACACAGTTGGAGCGGGTCGTATCATAGAAGCGCAACGGTCAGCTCCTAACGGAGCTCTCGAATATGCTTGCAAGCATTGGGCAGATCATCTCCTTTTGTCGGGCTCCAACAGGAGAGAAGATGTGAACCAATTAGCACTTTTGGTTACCAGTTTCTTGGAGACGAAGGGTGGTTCTTGGCTGGGGGAGACAGTCAATAATTCACGTGACTCTTTCCATGAGTCTTTGCGCGATCTTCAGAGCGCCGATGCATGGCAGGTACACATCTACATATTAGAGTAAGACTTCTGTCTCACGACTATTTTTTCCTTAGCGTCTGCATGCATCCGCATTTGCACCGGAGATTCAACAGCCTCTTCGGAGGCTCATCCAAGTTGGCATATCGAAACTCGAGATCGTCATCCATTCTAGAACCTCAGGGAGCACTGGTCCTGAAGAGACTGTCCTTCAGGATGTACAGCCTATAGTATCGCCTATTCTCCATCATGATGCCCACAGAGTCTCACCTCCTCATTTCTCCCCGACAAATCCCCGAGTTCAAATGCCGGTCCCTTCTATTTTAGGAAGAGAAATGGTGTCTCAATCGTATGACAGTCATACATTACGGCACTATCGTTCATGGCAGGAAGAGAACTCTCCTCGCGCGAGTAGTTGGCGGCGGTCACTCTTGATGAGGCCGTCGAGATCAGCCACTTTTGCCGACCAAATAACCTGACTCCTCGCGTTAGATAAATTCTATGCACTATTTACTTTTGTCATGGTTACGCGTAGCATATCTCATTGATTGAGTCAATTATTGATACTAACAAATCACGGAAGATCCTCGCAGCAATAGCACTTGGATGATCCCTGCTCTCTTTATCAAGTCTTTACACTAAGTCTACCTTTTGTCTTCCACAGGAAATCATTGCTGAACTAAAGATAATAAGTGATATGGTTCTATACATATATATTAACTACACGTATTAAAAAGTCTCCAATCGTGCCTTCTTCGGCAACACCACGTGCACAACATCTCGCTTGATCAAGTTCCTACACTCATTATCGACACCCCTCTTCCTCGCCAAAAGGTTCCTGAGAGAAGATGGTATCCTAAACTCCACAATTTAACCTCACCAACCTCTCCTTCTGTTATGGATATACCCCATCTGGACTTACTAAGTCTTCAGATGCCTAAGCAAGGACTCAAGTTTTCTTCCAACTTCTCCAATGTTCTGTCCTCTATATTTACTTACTTTAAATTAACAAAAATACATAGAATATTCCCGAAGCAGTGTACTACTAGAACATTCTTCGTAGATTTTCCCTAAGTATATAAACACTTGCTCTAGTTACAAAAATGACCATCTATCTTTTGACCTATCAATTACCTTGTGTGAACTAAGAATCTGAGTCAACTACGCTTAGCGCTCGTTGCGTCTGATCCTTCCCAGTTATGCTTAGGGCTTACTGGATCGATCGGTCTCTTCTCGACTACGCGCAGCGCTCGTCGACTCCTTCCACTCTCAATTCCTTTCAAGGTGAATGACCTCGTTTTAAATTGAATACTTGACTATGCATTACTGCTACGGAACTACAGTATTCATAACACCTTCCCCACCACAGCCAACCCAAACGCCTGTCGCACATTGTGCCAAGCCCGATCTTCCCCAGGTCAACATGCTCGAGAGCCATGGAGATTCGAATGGTGATGGAAAGAATAGTGGATAGGTTGGAGATCAACCAACTCAAGTAATCAGTGTGTTACCCAACTTTGAAGCCAACGACGATGGTCAAGTCTTCGATCGATTCGAGGTCGAGTGGCGGGACACTCAGTACGCAGGGCATTGGCTGTCACTGAGTTGAAGCACCTATCGTTCGGACGACGATGAGATATACCACCAATTGATTATAAAAGAGAGCTGATGTACCATTATCCACTGGTGCAATGTCCAAACTCCTGAACGTCTTCTTGACACGCGGAAGAAACTTCCCAATCCAGATAATACCCGTCTGGTTCGCACAAATGCCGTGGTGGTTATCGAACGGGGGAGGGAACAGCGACAATAGGGGCATGTTTGATTTTCGGGTCCCTGCAGACCGAGCTGTGACCGTAAGGTGCTCGATACGGGGAGGCTGCATTGTGATAGGTAATTGATGTAAGGTGTTACAGTGGTAGCGGTGGAAATGGAGTGATCTCAATCGAAGAAAGCAACGGACCACGAACGAGGAATTGTTGAGGCTGATAAAGTCGGGTTTATTAATTGTCAAGATCTGTATGGGGAGAGTGGCCAGGGCCTCGATGGCTTCACAATGCCCGAAATGATCAAAGACAAGACCGTTCATGAAGACACCTTTGATATTTCGCAGGTGATGCAGGACGCGAGTTGCATCAGGTTCTGTGAGGAAGACGGTGGAGAAGTGAAAGGTTTGGATGTACACTGGGATATGTAGGGAAGTGTCCCAGAAGTCGACGAGGTTCGCAAGCGCGGCGCTTTTCGGAACTGAGAAGGTGTGCAATAGGTAGAAGCGTGTGCGATGATAAAACGAGAGAGAGATGATGAAGCATTTTTCAACGTTTTGGTACCTTTCTTGATCAAGTCGATGATTTCGTCAATGATCTCGAATGGAAGAGCTCGGCCAGTCCCTACTGCTCCATTCATCGCGTGGAAGGACTGATTGAAATTCAAGTCAGAATTTTATGTTGATCGGCCAGTTGTAGGTATCACGTACCCAGCGACAACCGGAATTTGGAACACGAAGTTGAGCCACTGACCCCTCGCAATGAGATGAAAAAAATCCTTTCGAAACGGGCTTGACGGACGTGTATACGAAACTGTTGAATCAAACATAAATACGAGCTCGTACCAGACGGGCGAAATGGCAACTGAATGATGGAAGAGCAGAAGACACAGAACTTTGCGGCACTGCAAAGTATCTTTCCCCTCGGCCAGTAGATGGCCCTCTTCCTAAGCGCATCCTGAGGACTTAGTTTTAGGGTTGATGGAAGTGCATTGCGTCACGTCCTTGATTGGCTATTTATGGATACTCAGCATCGAGCGCTTAGTTGTCGGGTCACTGGTCATCATCCATTCCACAATGCTTCGGAAGTATCATTATGATGGGTACTATGAGATTTATGAGATACTTGTCTGATACTAGTACACCATTGACCGCGTTTTCGTCTGATCCTAGTTCCCAGACTAGAACAGAGAAGGCTTCCGCTCTCCGTCATCGACAGAAGACAAGTGGTTTGGAGGAGGAGAGGTGGAAGATATACTTCACATCTAAGTACTCTGCTCACAAGAAGAAAGATCCGAGAAATTCCAGATCAGAATTAGGATTTTGAAGACCAAATTCAACGTCGGAGTGATGCCAAAAGTCACGAAACTGAAAAATCGGCACAAATATTATCACCGGTTTTATCAACATTTGGTGCCTTCTTGGAAGTTTTCTTGGCCTTATGGAACCTCGAGGCAAGACACAGGGAGACAACCTTCTGCTAGTGAACACTTCTCCACCTGCACCCCTAAACAAATCTGGGCACCTGAAAGATTAGCACCTTGTCTGTTTGGAGCAGTACCAGGCAGCAAGCACTATGGCATTAGCACATGAACCATTCAAATACCTTTGAATGTCATCTATGCAAGAGACAATGGCCTTACCTTCAGTGGCACAAAAATTGCCTTTGTTCTTGTCATCAATGTGTATGACAAAGACCAAATGCCACTCACCCTCGGAAATATAAAGCCAGTCCACATCATTGCAATTTCCTCATCCTCTTTCTTCTCTATCTCACACATAGAGCTCAATAGTCATTGACTTCAAGCAGTTTTCACAGAACAACATTGCTCTGCAAGAACATGTGATTATTGGCCATTGGACCAGTCAGACCTCATATACTCTTTTGCAAGGCAACCATTTTCTGCCTCACACCCCAGAGAATATTGCTGCAGCAGACTTTGGCTTGTATCCTCACCTGCTGATTGCAGATCATGACTTCAGTTCATGTCAAGCTTCCTGTGCCTCTCTGCTTTCCAGAAACAGTACTTCATCCCCTGTGGACACTAGCTATGCCATGTCAACTCCTAGTGCACAACCCAACTCTGTATCTGAGCCCAGCCTGGTGCCTCTGCAGAATCCTCCTCCAGTGACAGCCACAGCACCACTGGAATCCTCACTTCTGCTCTTTATGTTTGCCCAAGTCCAGCAGATTATCTCACAACTTACACAACAAGCCACACCTGCATTGCCTGTGCAACCCCCCTCAGCCCCTGCTACAATTTCTCAGTTCATTCCTGCTGCAACATCTCCATGTAAGTCCTTTCTTGAATGCTTTCCCAAGTTAGAATGGGCCATTCTTCTTTCTGTCATCAAGCATGAAATGCATCTGTTTGAGATTGTGAAGCTTGACTTGTCTCTCTGCCTCAGAGCTGATGCAACAGGTGCCAATCCTGATGCCCCTCATCTTCTGCATAAAGATTTCTCTGACATCATCTCAGTTCTCTCCTGTCTCAGCACCTATTTCTGCATACTCACACAACATGCTGCTTTCTGTGGTCATCTGGATCATGGTCTCCAGATATTGGATGGTTCTCATTGCTATGCTAATCACTTGATCTTACTGTCATTGCAGTATGAGTGGAATGCCATCTTGTCATACTGCATTGAGTATCATCAGCATCAGCATCATGAGATGGAAAATAGTGACTTCACTGGCTGGGAACTGGCCAGCCAGGAATTGATTATGAATTACCTGGCTGCACATGTCCATGCACCCACCTCCTCATCATCTGACAGAAAAGCTGCCAAATCTAAGCAATCTGAGCAACATTGTTTTGCATGGAATGAGGGGAAGTGCTCTAGGGGTTTCTCCTGTGACCACAAACATATGTGCAAACATTGTGACTCTGCTGATCACCCAGAAAAAGATTGCACCAAAAAAAGAGGAAGAAGAAAGCCTGAGAAACTGGCAGAGGAAGAAGGACTTGCTTTCAATGTAGTGCTGCTCACTCCAGCCA
This sequence comes from Guyanagaster necrorhizus, assembly GCF_019112545.1. NCBI lineage: Eukaryota > Fungi > Basidiomycota > Agaricomycetes > Agaricales > Physalacriaceae > Guyanagaster > Guyanagaster necrorhizus. The sequence continues at coordinate 50,879 of NW_025064949.1, forward strand.
GCAGCCACTTTTCTTAGTACCTTTGTCACCAGATAATTTATCTTTGGCTCCTCCTTTTATTCTTTTGCTCTCTCATATAGCATTGTTCCCTCCACCACATTCTCCTCCTCTTCATTCTAACACCAACCCATGCTGCAACAATCTTTCCCATCATTCTTCCTTGCCCTCTGTTTCTTATAAAGCATGGGAGCACTATTTACAGGATTACCCTGATTGTGCCTTTGTACATACCATCCTCCACATAGTTCAATATAGTGCTTCCATTGGGTTTGAAGGTGATGAGCATGTTCAACCTTGTTGCAACCTGTCCTCAGCATTTGAGTACCAGCAATTTGTCAATGGCTCACTTGGTGACCTGGCAGCCAGAGGTATGCTCTCCAGGCCTTTTTCATCTCCTCCTGTGGAGAACTTTCACTGTTCTCCACTTGGGGTTACTCATAAGTGCAAACCTGGAAAATTGCATATTATCAACCATCTTTCATGGCCTCACTCATCTTCTGTTAATGATGGCATTCCTGACTTGGAATCTCACATCTTCTATGATATGTTTGAGAAAGCAGCAAAGGACCTCATTCTCTCAGGGCCAGATTCCAAGATGTCAAAATTGGACATTAAAGACATATTTCATCAGATTCCTATTCAGACCTCAGACTGGCATTATCTTGGGATTTCTTGGGGCTGTGAATTTTATTTCTCACAGGTGCTTACCTTTGGGTTGAAGACTGCCCTGTATATATTTAACTTGTTGCAGAAGTGCTGCATTTCATATACCCACTGCTATACATCATTATTTGGATGATTTTCTCCAAATTTTCTCTCCACACACTCCAGATTCCATATCTACTGCAGCTGTGGAACAGATATTAGCTCTTGGTCATGAGCTTGGTCTTTCCTTCCAGAAATCCAAGACTGAATGACCCTCATGTGTCATTGAGTTTCTTGGCATCATTCTTGACTCTGCACACATGAAAGCTCACCTACCAGTTGACAAGCTCTCATGCCTTTGTGACCTCTTCCACACATGGCAAATCAAGAGCTCATGTACTCTCCATGAGCTGGATGAACTTACAGAGTATCTCCAATTCTGTTCACAGGTTATTCCTCACTCATGCCCATTTCTCTGTTGGCTACATAATTTTGTGTCTTCCTTTTCATCTAAGTTCTCCATCCAGCACATTCCATCAGGTGTTGTCTCTGATATCAACTGGTGGAGTGTATTCAGCTCGAGGTGGAATAGAGTCTGCCTGTTAAAAGAAGAGTGAGAGGTAGTTTCTGTTTTCACAGATGCTAGTGGTCAAAAAGGCCTGGGTGGCCATTTTGGTGATGAGTGGTTCTCTTCTCATTGCCCATGTCACCAAGGAGCTGTGACATCCAGTATAAGGAGCTGTATGCCCTCTTGCAGGCCATTTTGGGCTGGAGTGACTTATGGTCAGGAAAGACAGTCAATTTTCATTGTGATAATCAGGATGTTGTTAGCTGGCTCAATTCTGAGATGAGTCAGTCTTCACATAGCATGGCAGTCCTTCAGGTTATAGTAATGCTTGCATGTTGCTTGGATTTCTCTTTTTTCTCAATTTGGATTTCTACTGCTGAAAATGGCATTGCTGAGGCAGCATCTCATTTCCAGTACCATCAGATGTTTCAACTCACACCCAACCTTCAAAAGAAATCCTCTTCCGTGAAGTCCCATCTTCATTCTATGAAACACACTCTCACTACTCTTCATGCATTGCATTCTTTCTCTTCCATGGCCTTGCATCCAGCACTTGGAAAACATACTCCAGTGGACAGAAATCCTTTATTGACTTCCTCAGACTTCATCCCCAGTTCATAGACCCTCCAGGCCAATTCTTACCAGCAAGTATCACTGCAGTAATAGAATGGACAGCCTGGTTAGGCTCCAGAGGATTGATGCCAAAGACTATCAAATCATATATTAGAGCATTGCACTCACTTCATGTTGATGCAGAGCTTTCTTTTGATCAGTGCGAGTTCTTGTCTGTCCAGTGCCTCCTTTCGGGTATCAAGTGCTTCTATGGCAAGTGAGAGTGGAACTCCAAGATGTTGTTAGGCTCAAGCAACATGTGACAGACTGACATGTGATAAACTAACATGGCTTCATGTTCAAGCCTTCCATCAGAGTCCATGCAGCGACAGTCTAGGGTGTTTCAAGGCATAGAGAATAGCTCAAGAGTAGAATGAGAGTGTATAAACTTTAGCTCAAAGCTGGGTTGTAAACCAGTGAGGCAAGCTTCTTAAATACTGTACATAGTGTTCTAATAATATGACTACCTAATTGTGTGTTGTCGAGGTGGTTGTGCTCTTTGTCCTAGAACATCATGACCATTCATAAAAGCAATTGTGTGTTGTCAGGGTGAGCATCCTTTGTGATGACTAAGCTCTTCCCACCTTCTTGATGGTTTGTCCTTTCTGGGTTCTGACTAAGCATAAAAGAAGGAAAAAAAAGGAACTAGGGAAAGAAATTGTAACATTACCCTCTTCTTAAGACCATCATCCCAATAGCTCAATTTAGGGATAGTTCGTAGTCCTTGATCATGGTGTCGGCATTCATATATTTCTCATTGATCCATTCATTGGATTCTGGCCCATAACCCTTCCAACTGACGAGATAATCCACTGTTGTCATCATTCCCCCTCCTTTTGCCTTTATCTTTCATAATTTATGGTTGAGGACTTGGTTGATTTCATAATGTTCTTCATTGTCGATTAAGTCCAGTGGCAGGGGTGGTGGCTTTTCCTGATTTGGGAATGCCAGTGCGATATATGGTGTTAGCAGTGTCTCATTGAAGACATCATGGATCCTCCAGGTGCTGGGCAGTCATAGTCTGTAGGCGCTATTCCCGATTTTAGCAAGAATCGGAAATGGGCCAGTTCATTTGTCAGCCAGTTTATGTTTTGGCCAAGGGAGGTGTAGGTTGGTGGTGTCGAGCCAGACCTTGTCATTTATGGAGTATAAGCATGTGGGACAGCAGTGTTTGTCGTACTGAGTTTTTATAGTGGCCGCTGCTTTTTCAAGGGCAATTTTTGTTTCACTATGAATTTTATTCATAGTGGAGGCAAAATCAGTGGAGGCTGGTGTCATGGTGTGGAGTTGTTTGGTGTGGGTGACATTAGGGTGTCACCCATGGTTTATGAAGAACAGCGTCTTCCCAGTGGCAGAGTGAACTCGGTTGTTATGCTGGAATGCTGCCAATGCTAGCCATTCCACCCAATCGTCCTGTTGATAGTTGATGAACAGTCAAAGATACTTTTTGACCTCTTGATTGGCATGCTTGGTTTGTCCATCTGTCTGCAGATGATATGCCATTGAAGCATTTCGATGGATATGAAGCAGACAGTACAGGTCATCGAGAAATTTTGAAATGAACTGGGGTCCTTGGTCTGAAATAACGACTTGGGGCATCCCATGTTTAGCATAGACCTTGTCATGCAGGATTTTAGCCCATCCTTCAGAGGTAAGTTTGGTGGAGCATGCGACTGGAATGATCATTTTTGAGAAGCAATCAACTATGACAAGTATTATATCATAGCCGTTACAGTCAGGGAGACTGGTGATCATGTCAACTGTAATGTGGGTCCATGGAATAGTTGGTACCTCATTTGGGTGAAGTGGTGCAGCCCAGGGTTGGGTGGATGCCTTCCCCCTTTGGCACACTTTGCAGGCCTTGACATAATTGATGACGTCTACTCCTAATTTTGGCCACCAATATTCTCATAGGATTAATTCTTTGGTTTTGGCTATGCCTAGATGCCCAGTGGTGATGTGGTCGTGGCATGTTGCGATGATCTCCCCTCTCAGGGATGGGTCTCAGGGAATATAGATCTGTCTATCATATAGAATCAGGCCATCTTTTTTTGTCATCCCTCATTTGTGATTGAGTGATGGAGCTACCTGTTGATCCCATTTCCAGCTATCTCTTGTGGCACTTTTGATTCGTTCATGGATCTCTTCCTCTGTCAGCATGATCATGGCTCTGAAATGTTCAGGTCATAATAGGGTCACCCCTTGATTGTCTGCTCCCCCTTGGTCATGATCCGTGCGTCGACTAAGCAAGTCAGCCTTCTTGTTGGCGGTCCCTGCTTTATGGTGTAGGGTATATTGGTATTGACTGAGCTCGGTAACCCACCAAGCTTGTCATTGGTTCAGTTTCTGGGGTTGGCAGAAATACTGGAGATTCTGATGATCCATCCAGATCTCAAAAATTTCGACCACTCCAATTAAATAATGCCTCCATTCTTTGAGGGCGAGCATTATAGCGAGCAATTCCTTGTCGTAGATTTCATAATTCCTTTTGGTGATGGTGAGCGCCTTTGAAAGGAATGTGACAGGTCACCATCTTCCCTCTTGCTTCTGGGACAGTACTGCTCCAATTGCCCCTTCGCTAGAGTCTGCTTCGATGCAAAATTTTCCCTTCTGTGATGGGATAGCCAAGATGACATCAGCCGCCAGCCTCCTTTTTAGGTCCACAAAGGTGGCCTGTTGAGAATGTCCCCAGTTCCAGGGAGCATTTCCAGTGAGTTGGGTCATGGGTCACATGATCTTGCTATAGTCCTGGATGAATTGTCGATAAAAGTTAGTGAACCCGAGGAAGGATTGCAACTCTTTCTTCTTTCTTGGTTCAGGCCACTCTGTCACTCCTGTGACTTTGACAGGGTCCATCCTGATGCTTCCCTCGCTAATGATCACCTCTAGGTACTTGGTCTCAAGTACTTCAAACTCGCATTTTTCAGCCTTGAGGAAGAGTTTGTGTTTCCTCATCAATGCGAGTACTTGTCGGACTAGTCTCCTATGTTCCTCCTTAGTTTTCGACATGATGAGGATATCGTCCAAGTAAATCATCACTTTCCCTGTGGCAATAAGATCTTTGAATATATCGTTCATCATCCATTGGAAGGTAGCAGGGGAGTTGGTGAGGCTGAAGAACATCACTGTTGGTTTGAAAAGTCCTCTGTTGGTCCGAAAGGCTGCCTTCCACTCATCCCCCTCCTTGATTTGGACATTCTTATACCCCCATCAGACATCCAATTTGGTATAGTATTTGGCGCCCCATAGTTTGTTCATTAATTCTGAAATTAACGGAAGGGGATATTGATTTTTTATAGTCATTTCGTTCAGTTTCTGGTAATCTTGAACTGGACGAAGCTTTCCTTCCTTCTTTTTGACAAAAAAGAAGGGTGATGCCATGAGAGATTTTGACAGGTGGATCCTCCTGCTGGAGAGGTTCTTGTCCAGGAACCTGTCGAGCTCTTCCTGTTCCTGATTCCTGAGGGGGTAGGTTTTGCAGTTGAGATTGGTGTTTGCATTCAGAATGAGTTCGATTGCATGATCCCATGGTTTAGGAGAGGGGAGTTCATCAAAGCTCTCCTTTTTGAAGAGGTCTCGATAATCTCGGGCCTATTCTGGTACTATCTCCTTGAATGTCTTTTCTTCCTTCCCTTGGTTTGCTTTTGCGGCCAAATCATTGGCATGGTGGATGGCCCAAATGCGTATTTCCTCCTGCAGATTCACCATGAGGATTGTCTCGCCATCTTCTATCTCCTCATCCCACCTGTCCTCTGGATCCTTGTCTGGTAGTTCAAAGGGGATCTTCTGACATTGGCATCTTGTGAAGGTAATCCGTCTGGTCTCCCAATTGACTAGGGGGTTATGGCATATTAACCAGTCATGGCCCAGGAAGACTTCTTTGGTGCCTAAGTCGGTAACTGCTAGGTCAATCTGTTCCGAGTGATCTCCAATAGTGAGTCAGAACTCGACGAACTCAGTGATCGACCTGGCCTGATTCTTGGTTCCATCAGCATTGTATACTGGGATAGAGGCTGCAGTTGCCCACATCAGGAGTTTATGCTTGTTGACGAAGGTCCGATTGATTGAACTCCCAGTACACCTGCTGTCAATCAGGGCCATTACTGAATGTTGGGCCCATGAGGTCAGGGTTTCGATCTGGGCCTTGACAGTTAAGTCCTGTCTGGGGGTTTTGGATCAATGGATGAACCTTCAAGGTGCATGTAACTCATCGAGCCATTCCAGGGCTCGGGACCTCTCTGCCTTTTGTATTCCTTTAACTGCTTTGTCGGTTGCTTCGGTGGCCTGAGTCGGGTGAACCCAGCCTGTTAAGGTGGCTTTGGCAGCTTCATCGCTTGCTGCTTCATTGAGTGCCCTCCAAGTCCACTCAGTCTCAAAAGGCTTGAGCCAGGTGGTGGGACTCTCTGTCCCTCTTCGACCCATAGGTGGTTGAGCATTAGATTTCTTTTGTGATTCATTGGTGTGCATAGTAATCGGGCAGGGTATATTCAAATGCATAGGTAGCGGAGACATTTTCATAACTACAGGAATATCACAAGTCTGACTAGTGGTCACAGGGGGCACACCTATTTCTTCCTTGGCCAATTCAGTGGAATCACTCACTGGTTGGCCAGCTCTTTTACCTCCTCCACTTTGGTCTCAGTGCTGAGTTCCTCTTCTTCCTTTTGTAATTCAGCAATCTGTGCATGTATATCTTCTCACATACACTTCTTTTTCAGGCAGTCCTTGGCCATATGCCTCTTTTGGCCACAATTGAAACATTTCCCTTCCTTCTTCATCTGGTCGATGTCCATTGGCTTCTCAGATCCTGTGTATGTGGTTCCTGTCCTGGTCTTCTGACTTCCATACATCAAGGGCTGAGAAGTTCCCAATGATTTCCTGGCAGTTTGCCCTGGCTTGTTCAGGGTTGGCAGGGTCGGCTTCCTATAGTCTTGTAGTGTTGACGATTCTGCTTTCTGCCTTTGTTGCTCCCTGTACATCTCAATGATCCACTCTTTCCACTCATTGTAACTGACTGGCATCAGTAGTTTGATGCCCATTGCAGATATCATCGTGAGGTACAAGGAGGAGACCCCTTGTTTGAGTGTCTCTACCATTCTTCCATCATTTGCAACGTCTTCCTGGATCCCGGCCAACTTGGCAAGCCTTTCCAACTCATCAAAGTAGTCTGTTGCTGCTTTATCCCCCATTTTATACTCCTTGATCTTCTGTTTGTGCACTTCCTGCACCGCCAGATCAATGAATTTGTCATTGAGCATCCATTTGAAGACCAGCCATGAGGGGTATCAATAGTGACCCCTCGTGGTGGACCGGAAGTTCAGGGAGATGAGAATCCACCATGTCTTGGCTTTGTCCTCAAGATAAGAGATGGCGAAGGCAACCCTGTTCATGTTGGTTCCTAAGTATCCGATATAGACTTCAAAGTATTGTTCACAGTCGACTAGGAACCGGTCAATGTCATTGGAAATGCCCTTGAATGGGCAGGGTTTCCAGAGGAGGCTGGGTCGGCACTGAAGAACATTGGCATTGATTGGTAGGGTGTTCATCGGATTAGGCCACCCATCAAACGGTGGCTGCTCCCATTCCATTGGTGGTCCTGGGAACGAATGCAGTGAGTGGTCATCGGCAACCGGACTCCCCTTAGGCTCTTCGACCCTCACGATTAGTCCATCTCATATGGTGAACCTGAGTCAGATGGCCTTGGGGTCGTCTTGTGCTGGTTCCTTCCCTTTTCCACTTGGGCCGGCTTGGTCTGGAGGCGGTTGCCCCCCAAGAAGTTGGCTTCCTTTGCCGGTCCAAGGGTTTGGGGGCAATGTCAGCTGGACTCAGGATTTATTTAGCCAGGCTGCTGTTGTTTGCATGGAGTAGTTGGATGCTGTCAAAGTACTTCGGGCTGAAGGGGCCTGATAGATGGCTCATCTCGGAGCAACAGGGGGGGGTTCATGGCATTGGTCATATGACAGGGGCTGGTCTGGGTGCCGAAGGCCAGCTGATCAGGTATTCAGGATGGTGGCTATTGTACAGCTGAGCAGCATAGTCCATTGCTGCTTGTTTCAGGATCTCTGTCCATTCATTAGTTTCTGCATGTAAATATGATTGTCTCATATATGATGCTACCCAGGTAGCATCGTGCCATAAGAAATTAATACCTCGCAGGTAGTACTCCTGGTACTCCTGCTCCCGTTCTTCATGAGCCAACCTCTTTACTTCCTCTTCATCCATTTCTTCTGCTGGGTCATATGGGGGTCCTCTTGGAGGTTCACTGCTCTCTGTTTCATTGTCCCCGTCCTTGTTGTCCTCCTCTAGGAGGGAACCAACAGGCTGGTTGTAAAAACTCTCAGCCCCTTCTTGTCATATCATCATTACACTCCCCTGACTGGGAGCTCGGTCCAGCAGCTGGGAGGCTTGGTGGATGTTCATGGGTGGGGGTTGGCTGACTCCTGATATTGGAATCGTATCAATTCCCACCTGTTGCTCTCGCCACCACCACTCGCTTGTGATAGAGGTGGACATTTCGCTGGTAGTCATGGTTGTCGACAAGTTGTCTGACCACCCTGCTTCTAAGGAACCCTCAGAGGGCATGGGTGGGGATATAGGCATTGCCAGAGACTCGAAGCCCATAGTGTCTGAGGATGGACTCATCACTGTCAAACCTGGTGTTGGCACTGGGAGTTCTTTGGGAAGGGGGATATTGGAGGGTCGGGGGCCAAATGGGGGATCCTGCTGCACTTCCTTCTGCCACTCAAGTCTCTTCTCGGTATCTTCGCTCGCTCCAGATACTTGATGTGGAGTCAGGTTCTCAGAAGACAGGGGTGGAGAGGGAGGGGTCAGCTTATACCGGGGCAAGGATGCTGATGCCCTTGGGTCATAATCCATACCAATTGGAGACGTTGGCACAGGCCAGACATCCTCTCTCAACTTCCCACTGCTGACTTCTGTTCCACTCATCGTACTCAGCAGCTTTCCTCCTCTGCTGGTTCTCTGCCACCTGTGGGTTATGCTAGCCACATACTGGCTGTGGGTCTGTTCACTGCTGATGCTCTTCCTGCTGGATGGCATTGTCATAGTTGAAAGGGATGGTGAGGTCCCAGCCAGGGAAGTACCAGTGGACGGTCTCTTCCTATACTTGTTGTCATTCTTCACTGGTTCAGTCACCCCCCATCCAGTTGCCCTGGCTGAGAGATGAGGTGCTGTGAGGCTCGCTAACAGGTGTGACAGGTTGGGATCTTCGAGCCATCTGAGGGGCATTGAGAGAGTCCCTGGCATGGTTGGCAATCCCATGGGTACAGGAGACAGAAGAAGGGTTGGGGGAGGGGGACTACTCAAAGAAGTCCTCTGAGAGGTCCTGGTCCTCACCATGGAGGACCATGTTAGGTATGAAGATGTCTTGTCATCCTGAAATGCTAGTGTGCTGACTTCTGGGTCGAGAGGGTTGCTGTCCTCTTGCTTCTTCCTGACCATCCCTCAGATACGGGCTGCTAGGCCTGGCTTCTGGGGGCTGGTAGGTTGTTCTTCAGGATTCAGGGATGTCATGGAGGGGAAGGTCAGAGGTTACATTTCATAGGATAGTTTGAATGCATTGAAATTCTTGATAATGACGGAGAGCCCAAGCAGTGATTGAGTGGTGTCCCTGGCACAGCTGGATGATCACCAACAATCCTATCAATGTTCCGATGATGGAAGCAAAGAGTTCAAAGAACTCGTGGTCAAAGTTTGGGTCGGTAGAGGTTGCAGAGGGCATTTGGTTTCTCAGCACAATTGGGCTTGAGAAAGGGAAGCTAGAAGCTTCGAGCTAATTGTTAGGCTCAAGCAACATGTGACAGACTGACATATGATAAACTAACATGGCTTTGTGTTCGAGCCTTCCATCAGAGTCCATGCAGCGACAGTCTAAGGTGTTTCAAGGCATAGAGAATAGCTCAAGAGTAGAATGAGAGTGTATAAACTTTAGCTCAAAGCTGGGTTGTAAACCAGCGAGACGAGCTTCTTAAATACTGTACATAGTGTTCTAATAATATGACTATCTAATTGTGTGTTGTCGAGGTGGTTGTGCTCTTTGTCTTAGAACATCATGACTGTTCATAAAAGCGATTGTGTGTTGTCAGAGTGAGCATCCTTTGTGATGACTAAGCTCTTCCCACCTTCTTGATGGTTTGTCCTTTCTGGGTTCTGACTAAGCATAAAAGAAGGAAAAAAAAGGAACTAGGGAAAGAAATCATAACAGATGTCTATCACACTGAATATCCTATGAATGTTGTCATGTATTGCAGGGAACACCTCACATGTCAACAATGCTATTTTCAATGCTGCATCCAAGCTTGCATGGTCAGCTTTTCTCCATTGTGGAGAATTCACTCTGTTGGGCAATGAAGTTTTCAATACTGCAGTGTACATTACCAGGGATGCCATTCAGTTTCTGCCTGACTTTGATTGCCCATTTCACATTTGTCTTACACTCCCTGCATTGAAGACCAACCCCTTTATTCTATCATCTTAACACTGCTTAAGAGAATCAGGACATGGATGTTTTGTGGGTCCAACTTTGCACACTTATGCTCTGCTCAACATGTTTCTTCTATTATTCTCTTCCAGTGCCTGGACATCACTGTGTGAGATGAATATCTATTATTTCTCCAACTTATATTCTAATAAACACCTTTTCTCCTAAACAGTCTCAAAAATATTGTTGAAAGGAGTGTAAGAATCAATTACTTCCTTTATCATTCTGAACAGCATCAATCTGTGAAAGGATTTTTCACTTTTTACAGGTGAGAATAATCACATCCAGCACTCCCTTGAAACGATTCTTATTCAACTTTGACTTAGCCATAATTCTCCATGTTGTTCCAGTCCTAATTTACACAGAGAGAGTGGGATTAACACTAATATTTCCTGAAAAAAAGAGTCCATGCATATTTCCATGTGTGGCAACAATAAAACAGACAAAATTCAGTGAAGCATTTATTTTCTCTAGTATGTAGTGAATATTTGCTTATGTCATGTTGTTCCACAATTATGTCTTGCATTCAAAGTATGCACACAAGCCCTCTGCTTGGTGTGACTTGTCAAACTGGTCTCCTTGGATTAATTACTTGATGGGTTATTTTTTACTGATATGAATAGCATCTGGCATCATGCTCCTCTTTGTTTATCTCTTTATATCCCTTTCATCCTGGTGTGCTGGATTCAAGTCCACAAAAATTTCAGGCAATTATTTTCTGATACATTGCAAACAAACATCTATCAAAACTCTCACTGTGCAGTGCCAATACCATTGGCATAGTGCAAGGGGATGTTTGCACTGCTTATACTCATGTATCATTATCGCCATTGACCAGACTTAAATGCCAGGAAGATGGATGACATCAAACTCTCCATGCAAGGATGCTTTATTTTCTTAGTTCAATTGTCTCTTGTTTCCGCCACCAGATAGTTGTCAATTCTCCAGTGCCTCAGAAGGATATGAAGGAATCACCATCTGATCTTTCTGTACAAGCTGCTGGTACACTGACTTCAAGTTCTCCCAACATCGCTCAGAGGACCATTTCTCAAGTGTACAAACAGACCATCATGCAAGAGCCAAAGAAGAATGTGTTGTGGGATGACACAAGTATCTAATGTCAACCTTATATAAGCATAGACAGTTTTATCCTGAGTCAATGGTCAATTGCCTTTAAGCAATTGACTGTCATACTCAGATAAGTAGTAGTCATACATACCTCAGCCTTTAAGCAATTGACCATCATACTCAGTCTGGCCTATTATCCACTGTGTGAAAGTAATCTGCCTGCAACAGGTTATGGGCCCTGCACTTTAAGGCCTACTTTGTTTTTTTTTTCTTCACATCTTGCTTGTGCTCTGCTATCTCTCCATCAGTCATTTCACTACTGAAACGATATCACCACATACATCATGCCATCCTTTGACACAATCAAAAAAGGCTTCAACAACCTAAATGCCTTCAATTATGGTGAGTGGGAAGAAAACATGTTGGCCCTACTCAAAACTCGCCACAAGTATCTTATCACCATTGGCTGTGACCCTGAACCAGAGTTTGCAGACCCCAAGAAGCCAACATACCAGGAGAAGAAGGACTGGAAGGAGACTCAGGTATTGGCTGCTGGCACAATCTATCTCTGTCTTGATGAATCCCAGAAGGCTGATGTCAAGAGCTGCCTTGATGATCCAGAGAGGATGTGGAACACATTAAAGGCACACCATCAGCAAAGAAAACCAGCAACTCAATTTGTAGCCTATGACAGCTTCTTCAATCTCAAGAAGGAGACAGAAGAATCACTTCCAGACCTTGCCAGTTGAGGCACTCAAATCATGAGTCATATCTGTGCTCTGCATCCTGCTCATTTTGGCCTCCAGCAGTTAGAAGAAGAGCTTCTCATTATGGCCCTGATTCATGCACTCTCTCAGCCTGAATTTGGAAACTTCGTCACATTGCTATTCCTTCTCTCTGATAAACTCACTCTTGAAGGACTCTGCACTGCATTTCACAATGAAGAAAACAATCAGAAGCTGCATGCTGGTGATCCAGCAGTCCAGCAGTCTCTGTCACTCTCAAAGCCACACCTTTCCATTCAGCCATGAATCTGGCTACTAATGCTGCTGCAAAATGTGGATGGTGTCTTCATGAGAATCATGCAGAAGAAGAATGTATAACAAAGAAGCTCTCACTTAAATGGGACCATGAACATGCTGCTGACTGTACTGCTGAGAAGCATCATCACAAGGAGGCTGGAAAGAAGGATTTGGAAGCCACTAACTCTGCTGAGACAAAGGAGGAGACTGCTAGCCAAGCAAGTACTGATCTATCATCACCTGCTGTGTCTCATTGGAATACTGATACAGGTGCTTCTCATCATATGACCTCTCACTGACAATGGTTCTGACTCTATGCTCCACATGTCATTCTCATTTGTCTTGCAGACAATTCAGTCATCTATTCAGCAGGGATTGGGTGAGTAGTATTGGAGTCAGAGATTCAGGGGGAGAAAGGCTCAGCAGTGGAATTTCTTGACACATTACATGTACCAGCATTGAAAAGTAATCTCTTATCACTCTGTCATCTTACATGGGAAAAGGGATTTAAAATCTCAATCACTGGATCAGATGTCACTTTCAGCCAGAGTGAAAAGATTCAATTCATGGCAACTGTAAATGAGAGCAATATCAGCTATGTCAATGCTACCACACATTCATTCTCAAAATTGACCACTATTATTGCAAACTCAAGCTCTACAAGTACCTGCCAGATGGACAACACACTTTGGCACAGATGTTGCTGTCATCAAAACATGGACACTATATGGCACATGCATACAAAGCAGCTAGTAACTGGAATGAAGCAAGAGTCAGGTCCTCCAACTGATCCTATCTGCATACCATGCCTCACTGGCAAACAGCATCACCACAATGTTCCTTGTGGCCCCTCAGAGTGGAAGCAACACCTTCTTGAGCAAGTATACAGTGATATCAAAGGTCCAATGCCTGTCACAACTCCAGAGGGCTATCATTACTGGATAACATTCATCTGCAGTGCATCTGACACTTGGGCTGTCATATCTTTGAAGTATAAAAGTGATGCCTTTAATGCCTTCAAGCAGTTCAAAGCATATGCAGAGAATATCCACCCAGGACTCAAAATCATTGAGTTTCAGGAAGACAAAGGCAGTGAATATATGGGAAAGGAGTTTGTCGACTTCTGTGCTGAGCATGAGATCAAAAGGCAACATACTGAATCCAATGAACCATACCAGAATGGCACAGCAGAATGAGCCAACCACATAATTGTGGAGGCCATCACTGCCATGCTAAATGAGTCACATCTCCCACTATAATTTTGGAACCTCACTCTCTGAGTATTCATTCATGTCCAAAATCGCATTTCCACAGATCCTCTTCCAAACACCACACTCTTCACAGAATGGGACCCAAATCACCAAAAACCAGATATATCCTATTTTCATGTGTTTGGATGCCTTGCATATGTGCTAGTACAAAAAAAGGGATGTTGAGCATTAGAGTCACACACCCAAAAATGTATCTTTGTTGGGTATCCAGAAGGAGTAAAAGGCTGGCTATTCTGGAACCCCTCTACACAGTGGTTCATCACCTCCAGCCATGCTGTATTTGATGAGCATGTATTTCCTGGAAATCACAGAAATATTATAAATCCTCTTGATGATGACACATCTCTCACAAACAGACATAACAGCACAGATACTGCTATACCTGATGCAACGATGCCTCATCAAGGGGGAGAGAACATACCTACTGATAAGCCATCTCCACCATCTGAGCAACTCTCATCATTGCCATCCTCACCAGCTCCATCCACTCTATCAAATATGCAAACACCTCCAGGATCACCTCTTACTCCACTATCAAGTCTTTCAACATCCCCTACACCCTCTTCACCACCTTCATGTCCTCAGGCACACTTCAAGCCACAATATGACTTCAAAGGTCTTATAATTCCATCTCCAAACACTGGACATGGTTTTCACTGTAAACATTCTGACACTAATGCGATGAACTCACCAGACTCAGATGAACCCATTTCTGATCCTATTGATGAAACCACTGCTGAGCCAGAGCTTACTGAGACAGATGTTGTCACAGGAATGATCTTTGTATTGCATGATGATGACTATATCATATATACAGAAGCTCTTGAGCTTGCATTTCAGACAGCAGTAGAGATGGCAAACCAAGCATCTGCACCCAATGATGAACCAAAGACACTTGCAGAGGTGATGACTTGGCCAGGAGAGGAAAGTGAAAAATGGTATGAGGCAGCTCAGCAGGAATTAAATGTGCTGCAGGAGAGTGGCACCTTTCAGCTTGTGAAGCTCCCTCCAGGGTGAAAGGCTATAGGTGGAAAATGGGTCTTCAAAGTGAAGTGTAACCCTGATGGATCCATTGAACACTACAAGGCACACTATGTTGCAAAAGGGTACTCACAGCAGCCAGGTTTTGACTACACTGAAACCTTCTCTCCTACTCCAAAATGGGCAGCCATCCAAACAGTCCTCACTCTTGCTGCACTTGAGGACCTAGAGCTCTGGAGTGTGGACATCTCATCAGCATTTCTGAATGGTGATCTAAAAGAGGAGGTATACCTTCAACAACCAGAGGGATTCAAGACAAAGGACAAGAGCTGGGTGCTTCATCTCTTCAAGTCCATCTATAGACTGAAGCAGGCTGGGCATGAATGGCACAAAAAGCTCCACAGCACTATGACCAAGATGGGCTTTGACAGAGTACACTGTGAACACAGTGTATGGGTGTACAAGAGAGATGATGCTCAGATTATTGTTCTGGTGTTTGTCGATGATGTAACAATTGCCACAAAGTCCATGGAGTCTGCATGACATGTTGTCAATGATCTCAAGAAGTACTTCAAACTTCATGATCTAGGTCCAACTTCATTCCTCCTCAGTGTTGAAATACACAGAGACCATCTAAACCAAACACTCACACTCTCTCAATCACAGTACATCCAAAAAATCCTAGAATGTACCAGAATGTCTGACTGTAACAGTGTCAGTACTCCTCTTGATCCACACACTAAGCTATCCAACTCAATGTCCCCTGCTACTCCAGAGGAATGGGAAACCATGTGGCACATCCCATATCTCCAGATCCTTGGCTCTGTAGCATACCTGGCCATTGCCACTCATCCTGACATAGCTTTTGCAGTCAGTGTCCTATCATGTTTCAGCAAAAACCCTGGATTGAGGCATTGGGAGGTCCTGAAATGCCTCCTCAGATACATAAAGAGAACAATCAACCTAAAATTGACATATTCACCTAATGCTACAAACTCAGACCTGTTCAAAACATACACAGATGCAGATCATGGTGGAAACCCAGACAATGGGTGCTTGACCTCAGGATATGTTGTCAAGATGGGCACAGGTGCAGTCAGCTGGATGAGCTGGCTACAATCTATAGTAACCTTATCGACCACAGAGGCCAACTATGTGGCTGCCATCTCTGCTGGACAGGAAATTCTGTGGCTGCAAAATCTGTTCACAGAATTTGGCTTCCATCATCTGTTGCCATCTCTGCTACTGATTGACAACCAGTCTGCTCTCTCTGTCACTCGCAATCCTGATCATCATGGTCATGTCAAACATCTAGACCTCTGCTTCTACTGGTTACGAGATGAGGTTGAGTGGGGGCACATACATATTGAACATCTTCACACAGAAGACATGCCTGCTGACATCTTCACAAAGGCCTTAGGAAAGGAGAAGATGACTCACATGATTAGGCTGTTGGGTCTTGAACTCTGAGAAGTATTGTGTTGAGGGGGAGTGTTGTGGGATGACACAAGTACCTGATGTCAACCTTATATAAGCATAGACAGTTTTGTCCTGAGTCAATGGTCAATTGCCTTTAAGCAATTGACCATCATACTCAGGTAAGTAGTAGTCATATGTACCTCAGCCTTTAAGCAATAGACCATCGTACTCAGTCTGGCCTATTATCCACTGCGTGAAAGTAACCTGCCTGCAACAGAATGTCATTCATGCATTGAAGATGATGCTGGGTCTCCTATGGGAGACACTGGGAGAGGCACTCATACCTGTCATACAGGTATTTCTTGACATCAGTCTTGATATCTTTAAGCTCATAGAGGTGAGAACAGTTGTTTTCTTCATTGCCATAACTGATATCATATATCCAGAATGTATCATAGAATCAGTGGGAAAAATTGGAGAATATATGACCTGATGCAGGAGCTGAATGAATGAACATTCACTTTATTGCGTTGCAGAAGTGTTACTAAATACCTGAGGAGTTGCTGACTAGGATGGGCTCTGTTGCGAGGTACTTATATAAATCCTCTTCGCTCGGTTTTTTCCTCATTGTATCTACCGTCATGTCGACGAGCTCGTGCCTGGGCTTCGAGAATTACTCAATTGAGGATCTCTCGAGTGTGTTTTGAATGTAAAGGATGACCATGTTCTGAACGCCCATTTCTTTTGCTGCATTCAACAGGATCTTGATTTCTTGATGGTAGGGTTATTACATACATATCATAACATTGCTTTAATTGCAGTTTTCATGGAGACGCAGGTTAAGTTATGACCACGCAGCAGCTGGCGTGTCGGTGTGGTCCTTGTCATGTGCTCTCCCGAAACTTACTGATCCATTCTCTTCGTCTTCGCAGAGAACATTTGATGACGGTAAGATCACCTGACTGGGCTACCTTCATCTGTCACTGACAACATCCATAGGGCGACTTAGTAATATTCAGTGTGTTCAGCGAGCTGTGTAGGATGCGGACATGGGAGGGGAATACGTAGAAGGAACGCGTCAGGATGTGTTACGAGTCACCTTATGGCTTGAGAGTAATACTCATCCGCTGGTGTGCCTGCTTCAGGGAACGGCTGGTACTGGTCAGACTCCCACAGCGAATAGTATCGCACGGATCACTTCAAATCCAGACCGCCATGTCCTAGGTAGCACCTCCTTTTGCTGTCGAAAAGAGGCGCACCGGAAGAATATTCGTTGCATCACCCCTTCCATCGCCTTCGAGCTCGCGACATCAGTCAGACATATGGACGACAATTGTTGAAGTCCATTAACAGGATGGCAAGGACTCTGACTGAAAAACCGGCCGATCAATGCAAGATGTTCATCGTGGAACCAGACTGCGACATCCGGTTCTCTTCCCGTTCTAATTGTGATCGATGGACTGAATGAATGCGACTCCACAGGTGGAGAAGGCCTGGGGGGGCTTTGGAAGTACCAGTTGGATTCAATGCCGCTGCCCTGAGGTTTGAAGGTCTGTAGAGTTTCGACCTGATACCCACTTATTGATTAATCCTACACATCGGAATCTTTTCCTCGTCGACACTGAACCTCTTTGCCAGACAAGAGTAAACTCCGATATCTAGCTCTACATCCCATATGGCCTTCAGAAGGGCCTTTCACCCAAAGGGGAGCCACCCACCACCCGAAGACGTCTTCGCCTGCATTGGGAAACGATCTCAGAGGCTTTTCATTTATGCCAAAGCTTATCCGCAAGACGAGGCGCCAGGATCTGTAGTCGATCAATGCGGAAACTTGTTGCGCAACATAGAGGATGGACGTGCCAATTGGGGTGGAGCTTTTTTACGGTAGAATTTTTGACCTCTTATATCAGGTCATTCAATGGCGACAAGGTCGCAGCGTGTCGGTCCATTCTGGGGTTTCTCGGTGTTTCAGAATGGCTCAGATCTTTCTCGGACTGATCTTTCAGGTGTCCTCGGCCATAATCCTCATCATGTGCGAGGGCTGTTGGTAGGATTCTATTCTATGCTGCGCATGCCCAAGGAAGTACCGAACCTATCCAGATGTACCATCCTTCGTTGGCCCAGTTTCTGATTTCCCCCAAACCGTGGCCATGTTGGTGTGATTTTGATGGTTTTCGAAAGCACTCAGTGCCAGGACCATCATCTGCTTGATTTCTCGCGACTGTATATGCCACCGAAGCATCACCATCATTACATTACAGAAAGACACCTTTTTAGGACCTGACCAGTGCACATTCAGCCCAACCGCGGCGGACATGCGACCCAAGTCATCTGTCGACGGTGCGCCCGAAGAACGCTTACAGACATTGGGTGGAGCATCTACATCTATCATACTCTGATGATAACCGGAGTATTATAGCATCACTCGATCTGGTGGTAAATTTCTTGCGGATAAGAGACATTATGTCTACAATAATGGATGATCCTTTTGAGAAGGCGCACCATGACCTTTCGGCTGTTGAAAAATGGAGAAGTAAGTGCGAGCACGGGCCTGCCTTCAAGTGTGATGCGAATGACAGCTAATTCCTTCTAGAAATTTTATCAATCACACAACGAAACGCAGGAAGTCCTTGTTCAAACGGCCGTAATCAAAAACTCGCTCCTGCCTCCTCTTCTAGACCTTCATCTGCAGACATGAGGCTGGCGAGTTTAGGGGGGACGCCCCGCCGTTCATCCTCCTGGACCATACACAGGGAGGACCGCATCAAGACCTTCATATTGGCAGTCCCCGAATCCCAATGCCCGTTCCGCATGATTCCGAGAACCATTACTTGTTCGGCGGCTCTTAGAATCGTCTATGGATCGAAGAGACACACATCACCTAGACATCTTTAGACCAACAAGTGTATATGCATGAGTAAGTGTAGGCGATACGATAGAACGATGGTGATAGAAAACACGGGTCGGGTCGTTGAAGGAAATTGCACGTTAATGTACGCAAGTGTTACAATGGAGAATTCTCTTAGCCGCACCAACGACGATGTTTCTCAAATCCGTTAACCCAGAGCTCTCGGTCTTTGTCCGAGGGACATTTTTCAGAAGCTGATGGTCGTGCAGATTGTCTTTAGCAAGTCATTTTTTGGTCCATCATAGCCTAAGACAGCAATGCTCTTCTGCCCACGATGCGTATATCCATTATTTGATCCATGCTGATTATTGACTAGATACAGAGACACATACTGGTAAAAGTCTATACTAAACACAATATTTCACCAATTATCCACCACCTAAAACGCCACCAAACGCGCTTTGTTCGGCACGACCACGCGCATGACACCTCGCTCGACCAAGTCCCTACACTCACGCTCGACACCCCTCTTCCTCGTGAAAAAGTTCCTCGGAGAAGACGGGATCTGAAACTCCACAAGAACCTTCTGCAAAGACTCCTTCCCCAGCATAGCTAAACCAAACGCGTGCCAGACGTTTTGCCACTGTTTATCTTCCTCCTTGTGAATATACTCGAGAGCCATGGCGATTCGAATGGTGATGGACCGAATAGCCTTCGCCGTCGATAGGTTGGAGATCCACCAGAGCAAGTAATCGGCGTAGGACCTGACTTTGAACCCAACGTCGATGGTCAGGTCTTCGATCGATTCGAGGTCGAGTGGGGGGAGACCGAGGACCCACGGCATTGGCTGCCCTCGGCTTGAAACACCTAGCGTTGGGACGAAAGTGAGATGGACGACCGATTACAAAAAAAAGAGAGCTGATTTTTGTTTACCATTATCCACTCGTATGATGCTCAAGCTCTTGAGCGTCCTCTTGACACGGGGAAGAAACCTCCCGATCCGGATGATATCCGTCTGGTTCGCGCACCGGACCTCGAGCCTTTTCAAGTTATCGATACGGAAAGGCTGGTTATCATCGAACGGGGGGGCAGGGAACTCTGAGAATAGGCGCGTGTTTGACTTTCGGGTGTCAATAGACCGGGCTGTGATCGTGAGGTGTTCGATACGGGGAGGGCTGCATTGTGGCAGGGAATTGATCCAGGGCGTTACTGTGGTAGTGGCGGAGATGGAGGCACCGAAGAGATGGAGGGATCTCAAGAGGGGAAAACAGCGGATGACAAAGGAGAAATCGTGGAAGCTCGGAAAGGCGGATTTGTTGATAGTCAAGGTCTGTATGGGGAGAGCGGCTAAGGCCTCGACGGCTTCGCGATGCTCGAAATGATCAAAGACGAGGTCATTCATGAAGGCGTCTTTGACGCTTCGCAGGTGATACAGAACGCGAGGTGCATCATGTTCTGTGAGGAAGACGGTGGAAAAGTGAAAGGTGTGGATGTACGTTGGGAGGTGTGGGGAAGTGTCCCAGAAGTCGACGAGCTGCGCGAGCGCGGCGCTTTGCAGAACTGGACAGACGCGGAAGGTGTACAGGAGGTAGAAGCGTGTGTGATCATAAAAGGCGCGAGAGACGAGAGAGCATTTTATCAGCGTTTTAGTGTCTTTCGCGACTAGGTCGATGATTTTGTCAAATATCTCGAATGGAAGACCTCGGCCCGTCCCTACTGCTCGATTCATCGCGTCGAAGAACTGATTGCAATCAAATTCAACATTTAAATTCATAGGTAGGTTGTAGGTATCACGTACCCAGCGACACCCAGAATTTGGAATACGACGGTGAGCCACTGCCCCCCTCGCAATGAGATGAAAGAGAAAAAAAAGGGTCAGGAAATGGGCTTGACGGACGTGTATACGAAACCGTTGAATGAAATAGAAATACGGGCTCGTACCAGACGAGCGAGGAAGAATGGACACTGAATGATGGAGCAGAAGAAAGAGTACTTTACGGCAGCGGAGGAAGAAAGCTTTTAAAAGAAAACATGAAAATCACGTGTATGTTCAAATTTGAATTTGAATATTACGGCGCGCTTTCCGAACGGAGTAAATTACAAGTGCTTCAATTTCTTGTATGGCAATACCTTTCTGATATATAAAGCTTTCTTGCCGCTTCTGTTCCCTTCGAGAATCATGCATACTTGTCTTTACAGGATCAAGTCGCATCCATATTCAGATGGTAAGCCTCCGTCTTGCCATTTTCATAGGTCCGCATATATTCAGTCACTACAAGTGTCAAAGAAGCTCAGAGTCGCTTGCAGATCCTTCAGGAAGGAACCTCGCTTTGAAGGTACTGCATTTTCTAATTACACCGCTCAACGGGTGCGTAAGTCTAAAACACCGGATATCCCATCTCGAAATACCAAACCGCCCGCGTTATCGTCATCATCGTCCCTTCTTTTGGCTCATTCCTATTTTACTGGAACAGTCTTCCATTAGGAGTATGACATCAATTATATATAAACAAGTCGGTTCCGCACGATTAAAACTGTCGAGAACGTTTGAGTCACCGGCTAATGTGCTTGAGGAGTATTAATAAGTATTTGTATTTCGTTCGATCATGTCCGCGAGCGAAAATGGCTCCGAGGGAGCTCTGGGATATGAAAAGGTACGTTGAGCAAGGTCAGGAAGTGGCTACAGTTTATATGATCAAGGCGTTAATAGAAGTTTCTGTGAGAGAATGGATTTCATTAGTCATATTGGGTACATGAGGAACAGGAACAGGATAGAAGAGCACAGAAAAAGAGTCAGGCAACCAAGCCTTCTAGCGATGCAGAAATCCATCAGTTTTCTGGTATATGTAGAGCTGCGTTGGAGTCGGGTTGCACATCGAGGCCCAATGTGATCCTTGAGGAATCCTAGGTACGGGTGAGTCACAGAATTACGAAAAAAATATGAGAAACTTCACGGTGACGGGACACCTTTCGAGACGCAGCAACTGGGGCAGAGCCATAGTAAGACTTGATAAGTAGGGATCGGAAATCGACCCGGCGGCAGAATACGGACCGTCCTTCCGGATAGCGAATGTATCAGGCCGCCATTTCCGGCAACATATTTAACAACCCTATATTTATGCAAGTTTACTTCTGTCCTGGTCACATCTTGAACCGTACTTGCAGGCCACTAATTCTATCCTGAACTCAATTAAATTGAGGCAGAATCTACACATACAAGGTTTATTGTATATAATTAACAGCGCAATGGTTTTTATGTTACTTCAAAGTTCAGTCGACGAACGACACATCCGTGCTGTAACGTGTGTCTCAAGTCATTCTGTGGATCCTCTGTCCCCTGCCGGATTCGTTCATCTCATTTTTTTTAATAAAATCTGTGAGGCAGGTCTTATTTGGACGATAGTTGTCGGGTATCATCCATCCTGGTAAGCCCCTCTTCTCATGAAAAGGAGCAATCAATATTCAGCCGTACATGTTTATATCCCTACTTAGATGATAATCGTGGCAAAATTTTGATCTAAATCGTTATTTAACACCAATGGAGTCAAGAATCGAGTCACAGCTTTTTCTCAACCGTCTGCCATCTCATCCCAAATGTCCAAGCCCACTCTCTGGCTTCGCTGCGAAAAGAAAGAGTTTTAAGTCGAACTGCATTGACACTGGCTACCACAAGAAAGCTCATCGATGCCGGTTTAATTTTCGTCGAACAGGGTAAGCAACGGATTGTTAATGATTCTGAATACGAAGCGTTACTGCAGATATTGTGTCTTCGCTTTTTAATCATTCATTGCTACGATAGTGTTGGATGTAATGGACAACAATACTTGGCCAACGCTACCGGTTGGCGTCCCAATCATTGGATTGAAGGCGCTCCCCGAGTCCACCGACCCTATCCCATATAGTCATATCCAGTTTTCGAACTGCTACAAGCGACAAGAAATGTGAGTCGATGTATTGACATCTTTGCATCGTGGTGGAGGAGCCCTGTACGACATAGGGTTCCTGAAAATGGTCGTCGGATTGCGGCCTTTGATTATCATACTGGCTTCGCAGGGGCAGCTACCCGCGTTCTCGCGGTCGCATCACAGAGAAGGGGCGAAAAACTTGGGCATCTCGTGTTTTTCGAGAATGAAGACGCCATGATTAATGCCGTAAAGACTGCCTTAGGTGGTAGTGGCAAAGGTGTCAAGGTCCTGATCATTGGCGCTCTGGGAAGATGTAGACCCCGCACTGTTGACCTGTTTACTGGACGAGTATGTATCTTTCCTGAGTTTCTGACAATGCGACTCATCTTCCCATCCAGGGACGACATTCTCAAGTGGGACATGGGGGAAACTGCAAAGGGTGGCCCCTTCTCTGAGAATCTTGATGTCGACATCTTCGTCAATCGCATCTCTCTCAATTCCAAGGGGCCCCCTGTTCTTGACACGTGAACAGCTCATCTCCGTAGGAAAAGGATTGCGGCTGTCGACAGTCGTCGATGTCAGCTGCGATACTACGAACTTTTTCAACTCGATTCCCATATACATAATTAACACAACATTCTTTTCGCCCAGAGTATCTGTCGACGTCCAGTGAGAAGTCTTTTTTTTACACGGATACGTCCCCGAGATTATTGTACCTTGACCAGTTAACATTTCCAGGACTGAAAATCCGCCACTGTCAGTGGTTATCTGTCGATCACCTCCCTTCCTTGCTTCCACGGGAAGCCTCGGCGCAGTTCAGCTCGGCCGTTTTTCCCTCCTTGCTCCAGCGTCCTGACCGGAGAATGCACAAGTATGGACTGAAGCCAAGGCGCTTTTCGACAAGAATTCTCCGACAGCGTCGGAGAGGCTAAGCTGTAGATACTTGAGACGATTTTAGTAGCCTTTGGGCAATGACATACAATGTGTCCTGTAGAGAGATCAGTATAAAAATACTGCGAACAATGCCAAAACATAAATGTTCCGATTACTAATGGCTGTCACCTAGTCAGGACGTGGCTCAATTGGACTTGGAAACAATGCTAATATGGGCTGGCTATTGGAGATCAGGATATACCTTAATTTCTTATCAGTGCACAGCACGATCATATAATTACAACCTAACAAACGCTACGGGACTCTGGTACAGAATCATCAGCTCCTCCGCACTCTTCAGCATTAAACGTCCACTGCTACCTTGTCCACCGAGCTTATCCGCGGGAGTGTCTTCATTCTATATATATAAAATCTTTTCACGAGATTTGCAGGCAATCTGTCCCAATACTTGACCGGCACTGCGAGGTCGGACATGTAAGGAACATACACATGCTTGACTTCCCAAAATGCAGCGCTGCACCAGAGTATGAGGAGACGCCGATAAGAATCCATGCACCACCGACGAGCATTCGGTCGGATAAACTGGAGGCAGTGAAACAGACTACGCCGGACGCGACCAGGAAGGAGACCATACTTGATTTCGGGTGAGAGTGTGGAGAAAACCAAATGAAAACAAACTTACGCCCACATGAGTAAGACAGTAGGGAAGCTGTACATAGTGGCGGGGGTCTCCATACTTCTATTGTTTCGTCTTCACAAGCGCAGGAATCGCCACTAAGAAGTACATGAATTGCTTACACTGAGGTGAAAGGAGCGTTCACTTGCCGAGTATTTGGACGGATGATGAGCCCTCATATACAAGTGCTTAAGATGATACTACCTATACTGGCAATCATCGAGACATGACTTGATATTTGTCCAGGTGATCGTCTTCCGTCAGTGAAATTACTCCAAGACGCTTTGTGGGCATGGACGTATCCCTCACCCCCGATCCTTTTCAAAGTAGCCAGGTGAATATCGGGTACAAAGAATAGGGACGGTCAAAGAAGGGAGACGAGTAGGGTCCGTTTGGACGCCGTCCCATAGATAAACTGATCACGTGCAAGCCGGGCACCAGGCTGACGGTGGAAGGTGATGAAGCCATATCAGGTGTCTGCGGAGGGGAAGATCAAATTTTAAACGTTTAGTATGTTCGCTGCTACGTACGAGGGCCAGGCATAGCTAAATTTTGAAAACATGAAGAATATATAAAGTGTGGAATGGAAGGGTATAAGATATAATTGCTGCTTGTTGATGAATCTGAAATGGGAGAAAGAAAAGATTAAATGGTGGTACAGTAAATTATCATAAGTCCGTATAATTGTATAAAAGCGAAGTATCGTCGAACCTGGAACCGTCTTTCAGATGGTGGAAGCGCTCACGAAAGCATCCATCATCCTCCTGAGCGTTATCTTCCCCTCCCTCGTCTGCACGAAATCCGTCGGGACATCGATATACTCGGCAGGCTCCGACCATGTGTCCCAGTCCTTCACTTTGACGACGAAGACGTCCCCCCTCACGGTCGTGTCCTTCCGAAAGTGAAGATTCCGCTGAAGCCGCCCGTCGACGCAGCGGAAGAAATAGTAGCTCCCGTTGAGCGCCTCTGTGTGCTGGTCGGCGACATCGACACGGCGGAGGGTGCGCTTGCGCCATATCCCTTCCTCTGACTTTGCATCGGTGGCGTAGTGGAATGTCCAGAAGACGCGGACGTCGGGGATGTGGAAGAGGAAAGAGTCGTCAAGCTTGTCGTCGTTGATGTAGGTGGTATCGAGGCGGACCATATGAGGATCAGAGCCGTCTGCAGGTATCTGGATGCACTCGATGGTGAGAGGGGTGTAATCCGACTGGGTGACGACAGGCGGCGGGGAATGTGTCGTGGGGAAGATATCTGCCATCCATGACAGCATGATGAAGAGTGGGGTAAAAAAAATTGACTTTTGAGAGTGCTGAAGCGATGCTCGACGTTGGCTGCTTGAAAGAGTTGGGATCAGCTTGGCGTTTAATATAAGCCAGGAGACGCCACTATCTGCGGATAATGGGGGATGGGCGCCTCTTTGTTACCGAATCGGAACCACGATTTGCGGTCTAACGCCCCTAGAGAAGCCCAGATTGGTAGTCCATAGAGGGAGCTGTTTCGTTAACCGAATGAATCGTCAACTTTGTTTCATGGGACCGCGGTTCATCAAGCCAATCCAATTGTCGCAATATCGAGAGGCGGAAAGATATAAATCGATGACTTTCAAGTAAGTATTGTATCGCATCATAGAAGCTGAGAGCGCCTTAACAACCGAAGAACCAGGCAGTTATCGTTATGCGGCGACAGAAGAGAAAACGAGGGAAGAACGGAACCGGTTATTTCCGAAAATGCCGGGAAAAGGCCTATGACGTCACATCGTCTCGCCGCAATGGATAAGTTCAGGCACCCACCGTTGATGCGCCCGCTTCGTCTTCCTGGCACGAAGGGTAAGAAATATAAAACGCGTCGCATGATCCCAGTCTGGATCCTGCGCCAAGGGTTAATCACCTCCGAGTCGAAGCTGGTAAGTCGACCTAAATATTTTTCGTATAGATTGCTTCCTTCCATTTCCCATTTCGAAGACCTCTGCATTTATGCTGCTGCTGTTCCTTCGGCTTCGCGGCGTCTCGTGACCGCATTGGGAGGGCAGAGCCTCGTGCAAAAGGAAACCGAGCCCTTGGCCGCGTAATCAACGCCCGCAGTTATTTTTCTAGTTCCCGACATTTCCTCCCACTAGCTCTCAGCTGATATTAATCTTTGGCAGCGGGAGGGCCATCGTGACTAGGGTAATTGACATTCGTTCTCCCGTCACGTTGACTTACCTTAAGCTCAAATCATCGTCGACAGGGGGAATCGATCACGAGCTGACGTTCGGTGATTATACGGAATCCGGTTCACATCTTGAATTCTTGTACTTGCAGCAGATTTCAAGGTTTCGACTCAAATACAGGACACTGTACTGATGAATCGACTCTCTCTTCCATAGATAACTGAGCGAGATCGATCGTATTCGCATCCAGCTCTTCTGAACACATATTAAGACCGAAAATATGTCACCAATCCTCTATCTCAGAATGCGCAGTCGCTGATCCAAGGAAATCCAATTATTGTTGGTTACCCGGACCGGCAAACACTGGGAAAACATTAGCGTTTCCCACTTGCGGCCCATGAACTCGTGTCTGATGGCTCTCATTAAAATCAGCGTACACCTTTCAGCATCAGATCGTTAATTCCTGCAGTTTTGATTGCTCAATATCACGCACTGATCCATCGCGCAATGCATAGATGCTATCATAAAACCCACTTATTCGATTTTCGCTCCAAACTCACGGCCTACCTGTGAGTGTGGCGGACTTGGGCGGCAGGAACCACCCTGTGGTCGTGGACGCGACTAACGCGACGCGTCGAAATAGTCGGTAAATCACCGGATCATGTGCTTACGTTTGTTCTTCGAAATTCGCCTGGCAGCTGACGCGTGCTTCTTTTTTGTTTTTGTTTTTTTGTTCCACGATGGCACCCATCGAGGGACCCCCATCGCTTCGGTGAGGCTCGAAAACGAAGCTGAATATGCTCATGGTTCTAATCAATAGCTAGATGGCTTTTAAACCCCGACGAGTCGCTACCTCCTCCTCTAGTACTCTTTCGCTGTGTGGTAAATCATCCGAATGCTGATGCTTATCTTCGTAGGACCGTTATGCTCCACCTAGAATGCAAATTTGTCTCGAAGATGATATCACGCGACAGCCACCTCTCCAAGCCCGAGATGATAACCCTACCTTATACGAAATCCAAGCTTCCAGGAACGATCCTCAGCCGGTGGTGCCTCACATGAAAAACAAACGACGCTTCGGAGAACAGATTGACGATGGGGTCTCCGGCTTCAGTGTAGCTCCTTCGAAGCCTGTGTTTTATAAGAACAAGACCGCGATGCGTGCTCCACGTAGGTTTCGTCGTTGTCGTACTACGCGTTCTGCTCTTCGCTGACGAAGCCTTTCAGGTGGACCCAAGTGTCCCGATCAGGAGCGGTACTTCTACAATGCTATCTCTCGCGCCTCGAAGCCCTATGACAAACAGGGTGAGGTACGCTTTCGGTCCTCTTCGCGCTCTTTATCCTCGCTCACCTCCCCTCTGTAACAAGGATTCATACAATGCCAATGCCCTTACACCAGCTGCCCGCGAACTTTCGAAATCTTCACCCAATATGAAAAAGATGAAAACACATTACGTTGGAGAGATCCAGCGCGGCGTTTCGGGATCGAACTCCGACAGATCGGGTTTCTCTTTTCTCCCAAAACGACGCGACGGTGAAGAGAGAACTGGTGTGTTTCTTTCTTATCTTTCTTTCTTCGGTACCTGGCTCTCTTATACATCGATGTAGGCACAAAGGAATCGTCTGCAGACAAGTCTGTCTTCTCCCAAATCCAATCCGTACATCATACAGCAGACTCGGACAGGCTATCTGAAACGGTAGTTTCCAAATCCTTCCCTATCTCCCGCTGATTCTTGATTCAGGTGAAATCCCGGACGATATACGACGTGACGCATCCATCCAGGGCAGTCCCCCTCCCTCCCAAGGTGAACCCTGCAAATTCGCATGGACTTGGGCGGACCATCTATGATGTCCACCATCCTGGCGGCGCGAGGAAAAGTCAGCGTTTGGCGGGGAAGAAAGCCGTGGTGCGATCATGATGTTTCCTGGATTGATTCTCGCTTTGTATGATTATCCTACTTTACGGACTGGAACCATTGAAGGGGTCCTCGTTGTGAAGCTGAGGTGTATTGCCCGCTTTCGTAACTCCCTGCGGATTACTACCGAAAGTAATTTAAAAAGACTTTTCGACCTCTGTCGCTTAATATTACCTATCCACTGACACGGAAAGGAAATAAGGACAAGGTCGACTGTGTAGGAGAAGCGCAAGTGGACACTACTTCCAGGTTTGATGCGATAATTTGCCCTGCATATAATTTTGGAAGACCTCTATTGTAAGCGTTCCATCTTTCGTTGATGGACTATCCTTTTCTGATGCTGTTGCTAGCGCTTGCTTCCCTGGTTGGTGACACCGTATAGCATTCCAAGTGATGCGATACTCGTAGTCAGTGCATTTGCATAGTCAGGATAGCCTGGACTGTTACGATCGACCACCATTGGAAGACCTGGGAGTTATATAATAAATAAATTTTGTTTTGCGGCCTTGAATGTGACAATCGTGTTCAATTGTTGCCAGAATTCGGGCCGAACATCTGAAATCCCAGAGCGGAACCAACGCCGTGGCTTTATCTCCAACCATCAGCATGACCGAGATCATCGAGGAGGGTGTCGACGACGTGCAGCCGTCACATATACCGCCACCAACGAACTCAAACACAACTTCTTCTACTTCTGGAGTGGCCCCGCCGCCTCCTTATGCCCGCAGAGACATTGAACCTGCAGAGACTAACGCGAATGAGAGTGGAGGCCCTTTGTATTCCGGTAGCTACTGCTCTTTCGTTTGATGGCGCTGGCTTATCTGTTTATTTTTTACAGTCAACCCCAATTCAGTAGCCCTTTCTAATCCATCCGCCTTGTGATTAATTATTCATTGTCGATACTTCAATGACTAATGGCTACGTTAGGACATATGCCTCGAAACTGTCTTCCAAGTAAGTGTCCCCACCGCTCTATTTTATGAAATCTGATTGATATTTGAAGGAGAGCTCTTCGAGCCATAGTAATCTTCATAATCTGCATGTTCCTACTTGTTCTTCACCTCCGCGCCGGATCCCCGAAGAAGAGATATCAGCTCATACACGATGGTCTCGCATGGGCTGACATAGCTCCATCAAAACGATGTCTCCGCTATGGCACCCGCGAGTATTCTGCTCAGCTGATGGGCGTACCTAGGGGCGAACATGGCTTGCGTTGGTGCAAGGAGAAGGAGATTACCATTCATGGCATCGATTTTGAAAAGCCAGGGTATTGCACTGTCGACAGGGATAATTCGGTGAGTCCAGCATTGTATCCAGAAATCGTGTTGTCTGATCTTCCTTTAGGTGCCCATGAAACGCCGATTTTATGGTCACTGGATAGTCGAGTCCAACGAGCAGAGCTGTAAGACGCTGTGGGAGAATTTTCAGGATAAGGTGCGATCTGCTTTCGATTCACTGATAATCGGCGATTTGACAGGTTCTGCAGGGATGTGTTGCGAAAGGTTCGATGTGCCGTGTATGTCCATCTGTGTTGATGCATCAACTAGGATAATGTCGCTGTAGCGTATCGAAGGACCTTGTCCAAGTTTCAGGCTCTCGTCATCAGTTCGTTACTTCTCAGTACGTATTACGGCGTATTCATTTTGTCGGAATAACTAAAAGCCACGGATGCTTGTCAGTCTAGGCTTTATTCGCCGATCCAATGACACTCGTTACTCCGAACCTTCTAAGGCGAATGTGATAGTCGCCTTCGGGCATTCAATTTTCCCCACCGGGAGGGAGTAATGTTCATCTATCTAATAGGTCACTATCCGTATGACCTAGGCTGATTTCTCAAAACAGCGAGAAAAGCCCTATATTTACTTCATTCAATTCCTTATCCCTTCGCAAGGGACTACCCTACAGGCGCTTTCTGTCCAATTCAAAGATCCATCAAGATGTCTCTCGACTTAATAACGTCCGCAGAGTGTAAATCCTGTCGGCGGTTTGAGGGAAGCGCGGAGGTTTTCTATGTATAATGAAACGGTGCTCGTCCAATCGTTGGGTCCATTTAGACTGCGGGCGACCCTGCCCTGATGCCGCTGATCGTGTAATTGTAGACTATTTTCATTTTCTCTCACCACGCATGTTCCTTTCGCTTGAGGAGTCCGGACCTGAATTTCTGCGCTACATGTGTAAATTCACAGTCAGCTGGAAGAATACTGACAGAGGAACGAGATTCAAATAGGCTAGCCTGTTATTGGATCAGGGACCAAGGGAATATCAGTTTGAATTGGCTCGGAAACCAAGGCCATCATGGTCTAAAAGAGAACCCAGACAAAAGACATGTTGACAAGGACCTAGACATTCCGCAAATGGGGAACATAAGAAAGGAAGCTACGTTACGCCACATGAAGAAACAAACTATCTGGATGTCGTAGGCACAGAGAAACCGAACCACTTGAGTAATACAAATACAGAACCCAATTTTCAAAGTAGGTCGAGGCTAGGGCTTGAAGGAAGTAAAGTGTACGCGCGATGTCGGACTCTAGCTCGGTTTCGCCGGTTTTCGCAGAGGAAGCTTAAACAAGGGTTATCCATACCCTACGATTTTTGTTGCGTGCATTCCCGCCAACTAACGGACCACAGATGCAAGGATTGCTATGCATCGTGGCAACATGGTCCAGAAACAATGGATCGGAGGGATTTTGACACGGATGCCTACTTATGGATCTCTACTCCCGAATTCCCCATCATGGACGTTACGCCAAGTGGGACCAAGGTAGCCGTTGTCTTCGTAGTCGTTTATTCTTGATGGTTGTATCGCTTACTTGACAGGTATAATTTCGACTAATGCTCTGATAAATGACCAAAACATGAAGACCTGTCATGCAGGCACCGCCAGAGTTTCTGTTCTCCGGGATTGAAGACTAGTTCCGTTGGAGAATGGTTTGCCCAGGAAATTAAATACTCACGAACGCATCTGAGTTTCTGTATGTAATATGCACATGGATGGAGAACGCCTGAGGAACTCGTACGAAAAACCTCGATTGTACACATGTTTGTGAATTTCGAAGGTTCTTCTGAGCAGCCTCATAGTCCTTTTCCCCGATGTCATCGGCTACTTCTCATTTTCAATTTAAATCGGTTCGAGCGAGCTCGAGGATCTCAACAGTTATCTTGAACAACGTTAGGAGACTAGCGCGAAGCTTAGGTTTCCGGTGCTTGAGGTCACACAAGTATTAGGGAGTTCAAGATAGTAATAATTGAGTATCGACTACATATCAAGTAGCTACATTTGTATAAAAAGGGTATTACTAGAAGATTCTGCAAGTTTCGTGAGTCATAACCAGTAGATTAGCCTGAGTAAGTCAAGTAAAGAAAGGAGTAGAAGAAGGAAGAAGAAATGTCAAGCGACTGGAGTTTTCCAGAAGATTCCGCCGGTTTCTGGCATTACGGATATCCATAACATTGATAAGAACATGTCCCTCCCATACTGCAGTAGATGGTGCTTAAAAGTGCGAGATAATTGAACCCTAATGTACGAGTATTTCTAATGCTGTGTTGCATTACTGTGCTTGTGGAGGAGGCACCTAAGGATGTGCTGCTACCTGAGCTTGACCAACAGGCTGATGGGAAAGAGGGGCGATGAGTGTTGACGTACCACGAGGATTGTCCGGGAATAAAATTCCCCATTTGCGATAGGTTTCTAGCTGTATCATTACTAGTTGGGACGTTCTATTTCTTCATGAAGGAGAGTATGGCTTACCTGGTCAGGGTACTGTTTTAGCTTTAATGTCAATTCAGAACGGTAAGATACCATCCAGGTGGGTGCATTCTTCGACGAAGAGGACAATTGCGTTGCTTGGTTGCTATAGACGGCCTTATCCCCAGAGGAGGTTGACTATTGAGCTGAAGGCTGATTATGGACCAAAACGGGGCCATCTCAATGCGGGTGTCTGGGCCATCAGAGGCACGATATTCATGAGCCATTTCAACAATTCTAATATCAAGAGAGATTAAATTTGAGATCTGATAACCCACCTATATCATATCAGGCAGTGAGATAACATGCTTACTTGCTTACTTACTGCTTACTTACTTATAGGTAGGCGGTACATGAATTGCTCAGAAGAACCTCAGAAGCAACCCTAAGTTAGGGTTTAAACCAACAGTGGTACACAGAACAGCAGTGGTGGGACTGCAAAATGCAATGCATGGCTCACCCAGTGCATGGACCATGCACAGGCCAGTACTGCAAATGCACAGTGGTCTCTCTTGTGCATAGTCCATGCACTTTGGTAGGGGGCATGTCGGTTTTGCGGTACATGAAGTCTATGCTCATTTGCATGTGACATGGGCATAGGGCTCGCATCCAGTCGGCGGTACATTACAAATTCTCGAAATATGGCCATTTTTGCATTATAGAATTTGATAGATGCATGTAGGGCTTGCATCCAGTCTGCGGTACATTACCAATTCTCCAATTATGACCATTCTGGTTGTTTAGATTCTTTTACTGTCTTTTTCAATCATGTATGGTGTCCATTTCTTTGGTGGTACAAGATGAATTTTTTATTTATAGCCATCCCTGTCCTTCTCAATTGTTTAGGAAGCACCTCCAATCTATGGTCCATCACCAATTGTTAAATATATCTCCATTTTGTACAGAATATTGATGTAGAGAACAGCACTACATCAATATTCTGTACAAAATGGAGATATATTTAACAATTGGTGATGGACCATAGATTGGAGGTGCTTCCTAAACAATTGAGAAGGACAGGGATGGCTATAAATAAAAAATTCATCTTGTACCACCAAAGAAATGGACACCATACATGATTGAAAAAGACAGTAAAAGAATCTAAACAACCAGAATGGTCATAATTGGAGAATTGGTAATGTACCGCCAACTGGATGCGAGCCCTACATGCATCTATAGAATTCAAAAATGCAAGAATGGTCATTTTAAAAAAATCAGTCATGTACCATGGAATGCAATTGCTCCCTACATCAATCTATAAAACTCAGAAACATAAGAATGGCCATTTAAAAAAAATTGTCAGGAAGCACAGACTGGATGTGCTCTCTATATGATTGAGAAAGACTACAATCACCATAAATAAAAAATTGGTCATGTACCACAGAATGGATGTGCTCCCTACATGAATGTCATATGTGCAAGGTGAAGATACACTGGATAATTAGTGATATACCACTAAAGAAATGTGCTCTCTACACCAGTAACATGTGCAAAATGGAGATAGAGTCAAAAATTCATGATGTACTATCAACCAAAAGTCCTCTCTACACCCATGTCACATGCATAATAGCTATACAGTCAACAATTAGTGATGGACCATGAAATGGAAAGGCTCCCTACACTGATTGTGAAAGAAAACAATTGCCATAAATAAAACTTCATCATCTACTGTGAAATAGAGAGTTAAAAGACACCCTATACACCCTAAATCCATTCAACAATCCCATATCCATCAGCCAGCTTGATAATGCTAGACTGAAGGATAGATTCTTTAATGGAAAGGTCACATTCCTTCATAACAGTGATGCACTCCTTGCAAAGGGGAAGAAAGTAAATCTACTTTATATCATAAAAATATGAGCCCAAACAAATCCTGAAAGGTCATATATTCCTAAATGAAGTGAAAATACTTGGAATTCATGGCACCTTGGAAGGAAGAGATTGGAGCACTAGAGCAGGATAGTATTATCTCAGTTGATAAACACTCACCACCATTATCCCAATATGAGACATGCATACAAGTAAAGCAAACATATTATTCATACCCACAGGAGACAAAACATCAAAGCCAGGAGCATGGAGAGCTCACTCACTGTGATATTTGGGGGCCTGCATATATCACCTGACTACAGGGATCAAAATATTATATTGAATTTACTGATGATGCAATCTCATGATGTACTCCAAAGTTTATGAAGCAGAAAAATGAGGCATTGGATAAAATCAAACAGTACATTACCTTTATTGAAAGGCAGTTAAAGAATTAGATGCAGTCAAGAAACAGTTAAAGGGTTTATTTGATATGAAGAATATTGGGAACCAGAGAAGATTATAGGCATTGAGATATGAAGAAAATGTGAGGAAAAGACAATATCTCTATTCCAGAAACAGTATATACAAGATATACTATATCATTATAGTCTCCAGAATGCTTTTCCAGTCACTACACCACTTGACCAAAATGTTATACTACACAAGTGCATCAAAATGAGTTAAAACTGTAAACATAGAAATGGATTCCAGTCCATGATTGGTTCTTTGTTATACTTAGCACTTGAGACTAGACCAGACATTGCATGTGCTGTACAGATTGTTAGCAAGTTTGCCTCAAACTCAGTATGTGAACATTGGATCACTTTGAAGAGAATCTTCAAATATATTTCTGAAATTCAAAATTATGAGCTGATATGTGATGTAGAGAGAAAGATGAAGTATCTAGCCATGGTTACACAAATGCAGACTTTGCTGACAATCCAGATAACTGCAAATTGATAAGGAATTTATTGACAGAGCTAGAGTATAATCAATATAAACCTACAGTGTTCTATGAGGACAACCAGTCCACTATTGCCATTGCTTGTGATCCTGCATACCATGACAGATCAAAGCACTTTGATGTGCAAAATCATTTTGTCCAAGAGAAGATTGAAAACAATATCATCAAGCTAGAATATTGCCCAACTGAGAATATGATAGCTGATATCTTCACAATGGCATTGCACAGACCCAAGCATGAGAAGTTTACAATGAGATTGAGACTTTGCCAGCTTGAGGAGCAGTGTTAGAATCAAGCATGATCAAGTATGATCAATTGTATCAAATATAGTATACCAGACTTGGCATCAATCTAAAAATGTCTAAAATCTTCAAGATGATCTAAGTATTCAAGTTAGTCTATTACTGACTGAGCACAGAGACTCTTCTGCAGTATAGAAACTTACTAGAATATTATTGAAACACATCACTTGTAGTATATAAGTAGCAAGAATTTATCTAATAGAGAAGAGACTTGTTACAAACTCCAACTACAGTTGTATGCTGCAACTCTTCCATACTCCGCTACAATTCTTATCTCAATCCCAAACCTCAACAGAGCTATGTCTACTCAACTTGTGTATAGCAGCTGAAGCCACAGCTAAGATAACAGAGATTCAGAGATAAATTGGCAGCAACCAGAGCTGATAGTTATAGCAAGAAAAAGACATGTAGTTGATGGTGGACAAAAAGTGAGTAAAATCACAACCAAAACTGGAAGGTCCTCATATTAAGCCAGTTGGCACTCAACATAATGCTATAATAATAGTTATTACAACCTACAGGAGGTCAACCTGATTGAAATGGTGAAGCAAAGATAAAGAGAGGTGATGCTAACTGAAGAAGTTCTCCAACAAATGATGATTGATTGCTTGACATATGGTGTGGATAAAAAAAAATTGATCACTGGAAAGGTGACCCACTCATTTGAAGGAAATCAGAACTTATATCAGGTAAGTGCTTATAAGAGATTTGTAAAGAGTAGCCATAGGAAGATCTTTTGTATCAATCAGATCATGATAACAGATCTGAATTTCATCTAACATTCCTGAGACCAAAGACTCAAGTTTCTTGTTTAATGTGTGACATATTAGAGAGATATGGTACAGTTTGATGGTTACAGCCTTTCTGAACATATGGTCTGACTGCAAGAGCTTTGGAAGCACTTTATTAAGATAATTAGAAAAAGTGAGCATGAACTTACATCAACTAGAGTAGCTTCTATAGAAAGACTTCTTCAATGAGTATTTAGATGGTCTTCAGTATTCCTATGTACCAATTACAAGCCAGTCATCTATCTGTGCAACTTTGAATATGCTGTTTTTATACTGTATTTTTATTCAGATCACAATTTGGAGAATGTATTATATATGCACTCTTTCTTTTATAGTGGCCATGCATCATGGAGAAATTGAAAGACCATATGATATCAGATAAATAATCCACTATGCTCTACAATAGGTATATGGCTTTAAAAAGATACATTGATATACAAAGTACACAACTACCCTTCAAGACATACCAAAGCCTTGTATTTTTGGTATGTGGCCAACAATTGTGAAAGGTATATTGTTACAGGCACTGTCAGAGAGGTGAAGACCCAGACAGGATGTGCAGTCATAGAAGAGCAACATGAGGAGTGAAGTCTGAATGGTATGACAATTAGCTGGAGATTACTGACCATTTATCTGGCTTCCATGTTTCTGCATAGTGATTTGTTGAATGAATATGTAAATTTTGATGATCATATCAGTCTACAAGCTAGTGGTGGATAAATGTCAAATCCAATCTTAAAGACCTCTAACTGATTAGATGAATCTGAGGTGCCCAAATTGCCCTCCTTCTCTTGCTTTCTATTTTCTGATGATCTATTTGATTGGCCACTTATCTTGGACTTCCTTATATTACATATCCAAAACATAGATTGACCAGAAACTATACTGCACTTTATCTTGATAGAAGATCATACTGGCTTTACTCTTTTTTTAACCTTTTCACATTTCTCTAAGACAAAACATGACTGCCACTGTATATTTGGTCATTGGTGGTGTTGGGTTTCTTGGATCTCATATCATAGCTGCTCTAAAAGAACAAGACAATGCAAAAATTGCTATTTTTGATTTTTATCAGCCTTTCCCAAGTGAGATGGTGGAAGAGGTGGAATATTTCACTGGAGACATAACTGATGAGATATACTTAACTGAAGTTTTGAACAAGATATGCATTTTCTCTGTGTAGAGCTGGAGTTGACTGTTGAGATGAACCTTTACTAGTCCAAGCTATTTGTAGTCTACTATATAGCTTCTCTAATTCAGGGATTATCCTTTTCTGTGTACTTTCATGTTAATAAGGAGAAAACTTATTTGATTTGATCTGCCTGTCAGACCATAGGTACTAGGAAACTTGTGTATACATCTTCAATTGATATCATTTGAGCAGATGCTGATTTGGCCAGAGTGAAAGAAGATGAGGTTCAGGTATCTTCTCAAGATTATAATGCATATCATCATACCAAGGCTTTAGCTGAGTGAATTGTAGTTGATGCAAATAGAGTGGATGGTATAGCTATTGTAGTTCTTAGGCCATGCAGTATGATTGGGTAAGCACCAGTAGAGTTTCTGTGTGAAAACTTGCTCATTTCATCTTGGTCAGAGAGTTCAATAAGCAGCTTATCTGGCATGTGGTGAAGCTTCTTGAGGATAGCCAGGAGAATATACAAATGAGAGAGAATACAAATCTCATAGATTATGTCTACATGGATAATGCTGCCTATGTTCACTTTTTGGCCATTGACCATTTACTCATGAGTGCTGAAATCATTGCTGATCAATTATTTTTCATCACCAATAGAGAATTGATGGCACAGTAGACTTTCAATAGTGATATTCAGAGAGTTGGAAGATGATAGAACAAAGAAGATTATCATAATTTCCTGATCTCTGGCCTTGTTTCTTGCTATGGTCACTCAATTTTTGTGCATGGTTATTGGGGGAAAGTCTGAGTTCAACACATTTACTGTTTAATTTGCAACAGGTGTGCAATGGTATAATATTGACAAGGTGCCATTCTTGCTCTTGTGCTTAGCCTGTGTCTGAATATCATGATGACAGGCATGTAATCTTCTTGGCTATAAACCTAAAATATCATTTGAGAAAGAAATATATTGCACCATTCAAGTATGTATCTTGATTTGTGACATGACTGAAACTGACTATGGAAACAATGGTGAAAACTCTCTGGAGCTGCTGAGTGCAATCAGAAAAAGAAGAAATGGATTTGGCTTCAGTTGATTATCTAGATCAGCAATTCTAATATAGACTGTTATACTGTCAAGTCATGATGGTTTTTCTGGGTGACATCAGCTTACTCACTAGACACCTATCTTTTCAAATGTATTTTTCTTTGAAAATATTGTCAAGGCAATTGTTTGAAGCTTACAAAGAAATTCAATAGGAATTTATAAACAGAAAGTCAGACACTGATAACCAGTATCTCTATATAAATGACATGACTGTTAGAACTTTAGGCAGACAAAGATGGTGGTTAAAGACTAAGAGCAAGGAAGGATAATGTACAGCAGTAATGTCCAATACTACATGAGAGATGCATAAGGCATAATCAGTCTGCTGATAAGTCTGAGATCTCATCCTCTGCTAATAGACACTCAATGAAATGCTACTATGATAGCTATGAATATTGCCAAAATAGCCTGAGATCATTTTGATCATACTGAGACATATAAAAGCAGAGACTCTGTATGCAGAAATCATGGATATATTAGGTAAATGCACAGTGTTAGAATACAAGCTGAATGTTGACATGAAGCCAACTTGATGGATTGATGGATTAGCATCTGGATATGATAACTAGGCTCAACCATACACACTCATACTCTTGAGTATGGCTTCATTTGCTTCCACAGTCATTATTCCCTTGATACTTATGTTTCTATGATATTTAGCTATATTATGGACTATGCATTTTTATTTAAATATGGCTGTATTCTGGTACACTAAATACAATCTTCATTCATTCCATTCATTCTACTTGTGCTCAAATGCTCACTATAACAAGGATTTCAATAGGTCATAGGCTCCAACCATACCTAAAAATCCATCAAAGCACACTCTACTATCATCTTATCTCACTGATAAATGCTAGTCATGTATTCATTCTATCTAAACACAAAAACTCAAACCACCATTCTCAATCATGTCCATTATTATCAACAGCAAACTCAGCAAGTATTTTGTCCATCTACCACACTGCAAGACCAATGGAATGAACTAGATATTCTCTCAAGATTGCATAGTATTTGCTGCCAAAGCTACTGGTCTTCAAGACCATTTCAACAAGGATCACGAGGCACCACATCCACAGATTCCTGCAGACCCACAGAATCTCAAAACAGAGGAAACTGCATCAATAGCTCATCACCCAGGAGTGGTGAGGCTATCGAGATCAGAAGAGGCAATAGTAAAGCAGGGAATCGCATCTATGATTCCGGATTCCCATTCTTGAAGGTTAAGGGAGAGGCAACAGCAGGGAAGATGTGGGAGAAGGTGAAGGATGAATTTGAGAATAAATCGAAGATGATGACAGTGGATTTGTGCTGGAAGCTCCAATCCCTACATGAGGACCTCATCACTATGAGAGCAGATTCAGGAGATGAAAACTTTGTTGCAATACTCCTAGGATCACTGCTGACATCATATGACCCATATCTAGCAGCATTAACAGCAACATCTACTTTCTTCAACAAACCCCTCGACCCAGATGCTTACCTTCATAGTATTGGTGATGAAGCTGACTGACATGCCCTAAAAACCCGGACCAAAGAGGCAAAAGAAGTCACATTCAGTGTAAATGCAAACTCATCTAACAGTGGCTGGAAAGGAAAGAGAAAGAAATCCAATGTGTTATAACTGCCATAAGAAGGGACATATAATCACAGATTGCTGAGCAAAGGGTGGAGGAAAAGAAGGACAGGGTCTGAAGCAAAAACGAAAAGGGAAGGCTATTGCAAATACTGCTGCAGATAGCGACGATGATGGTGTGTTTGAGCAGTGTGTATGCTTCGGAATCCAAGGAGGATGACTGCAAATGATTGGAAATGGCTGAACAAAAATGTTGCTGAACACTTGGCTGCCAAGTCTTCCACAGGGGTGGAGAATAGTCCTTTAGAAGGGCTAAAAGTCAAATATGTGGATGAAGAAATTGCCTGGCTAACAGACGATGAAGATATCAGTCTGGGTGAGAGAGAAAGCAGAAAATCCGACGCAGAAATTGACAACTCACTTCCTAATCGTTCCCCTCATGAAATCGATGCTGAAAGCGACTATGAATCGATGCCAGACCTTGAGGATGTCTCAGAGTCCTCAGATGATGAATATATCGACAACAGTGACTGTGATTCGATGGCAGACTTGGAGAGTGTATTCAGCTCAGAAAGCGACTTGGAATTTGATGAATATACATCCTGGATATCGGATGTCGACGAAATATTCAGTGACATCGATAAGGATGATATTCCCGACCTAGAAAGCATCTCAGACTTGTCAAAAGCTTCAGAAGATGATGGGGACTCCCTGGATTCATTCCAAATAAATGGATACTTCAGTGACATCGAAGATTGCTTCAAAGCTATTCCAGATGTACGGATCGACTGAGGACTTGATTCAAATGGTCCTACCAGTCAAGAGACAGTGTCTGATGAAGGAGACGAAGGATATACTTCCACCTTTGATAGAGCATTCCTTGCTGGAACTGGAAACTCATGACTGGTTGAAACAGAGCTATATGACTCTGGAGCATCGCGTCATATGTCCCCATATCGCTACAGATTCCTTAATTTCGTCTCCATCCAGCCAAAGCACGTAACCGCTGCAGATAATGGAAAGTCCAGTGCATTAGGACGAAGGGACATGAAAATTGCGACTCCAGGAAAGGAAAAAGTCGAAACAACTATTCTTTTAAAAGACGTGTTGTATGGCCCAACTCTAGGTGGCACCCTCGTGTCTGTGAGCAACATTGCTGCATTAGGACATGCTGTATTGTTGTGAGGGACAAAGTGCCGAATTTACGATCCAAAGAACAAATTACTGGCCGAAATTCCGGTCAAGCATGATCTTTATCGCATGGAGAACGACTGGCCAAAGTAAATGGCTGTAGATGGAAAGGATGGTCCCCCAATAACCATAACAATTGATAAATTGCATCAGATGATGGGCCATATTTCTCCTGAGGCTGCAAAACGATTGGTGAAGGAATTCCTCATCTCAGGAATCATTCTGAATGAAACAGAGTCACCAAAATCGTGTGACTGATGCAAGTATGGGAAGAAGACTCGGAAACCTGTCAAGAAGGTTAGGGAATGAGAGAGGGCAAAGAATTTTGGAGATGAAATTCATTCCAACCTTGGGAGACACTCACCGGTCAAAACACTGCAATATAAGGAGTACTACATCTCCTACACCGATGACCATACCAATATTTCGACTGTATATCTTGTCCAAGCAAAAAGCGAAACCTTCGAGACCTATAAGCAATATAAGGCTTAGGTCAGGACACAATCTGATACAAAAATCAAGGTTTTACACAAAGATTGATGTGGAGAATATCTCTGCAAAGAATTCTCTGCTTACTTGGCTGAAAAGGGCACCAGACAAAATTTGACTGTGCATGACACCCCCAAGCACAATAGAATTGCCAAGTGACTGAGCTGTACTTTAGTCAAGAAGGTTCACACCATGCTACATGCTTCAGGACTACCAAAATTGCTGTGGGGAGAGGCTTTAAAACATGCAGTTTGGCTCAAAAACCGAACATCAATTTGAGCTCTGAAGGGAAAGACAACATATGAAATGGTATATGGCACCAAACCAAATCTCAGGGACTTACATGAGTTTGGAACCAAAGTCTGTGTGTAGGATGATAGGAATTTAAAATTGGATAGCTGATCTCAAGTTGTTGACTCAGCCCCTATCATACATGTCATCACCTCCCAATTATGATTGTTCTGCAGAGTACCATTTAGGTGATGACATCAATGAGCCTCTATCTCCTACATTTACATTAGTTAGCAATGACTCTGATGAAAGAGATTTGTGCAAGGATAAATTGATTGTCAATGCCATGCCTCATTCCATCATGCTTGCAGACTGGGTCACTGTGGTTCTAGTCTGCACTGTGACTGGACAGACTCTGATGGTTGTGCAGACCATGAGATGAGTTGGACTTTCTGATATCTCTTGCACAAGCTAAAAGAGAGACCAAGAAATATTGAGACATTTTGCAGACTGATGTTAATCATCTTCTTCCTGGCATTGGATCAATTTAATGCTGATCTACTTCCTTTGAAAGATAGGTGAATAATCAATCTGGTTTTTTCTGATTCTGATTAATCTTTGAATAGAGCTCTTCTTATGAGTTTCACTATTGACCAGATCCTTGAGGCACAAGAAGATGTCTTAGAGACACTAGGGTCATATGCCCAGATGCCTTGACACATCTGGAATATATACACCCAGCACTTCAGAGAGTTATATGTGCAATCCTGGTTGCCAGTGCATAACAATCACAATATATCCACCATCATCAATGCCCTCCTTACATTGTCTGAATACACTTCATCAGTTGGTGCCATACTCTTGTGCAAAGTCCCCCTATCATGGCTTGTTCC
The DNA here is from genome assembly GCF_019112545.1 of Guyanagaster necrorhizus. Classification (NCBI taxonomy): domain Eukaryota; kingdom Fungi; phylum Basidiomycota; class Agaricomycetes; order Agaricales; family Physalacriaceae; genus Guyanagaster; species Guyanagaster necrorhizus. The sequence continues at coordinate 93,593 of NW_025064949.1, forward strand.
TTCAATCAATATGCAGACATTCCCCCCAATATCATGCCCCAGCAGTCCTGTTGATCTTGTGACAGTCACTAGGTTACCTTCTCCCACAGGATGGAATCCCTGTGCCAAATGATATCATGTTACTCTATCCATACATCTACAAGTATCCCAGTCTTCTAACAAATTTACTTCTGTATCCAAGGGTTTGTCTATGGCATTAGAAAGAGTTGCAAATGAACTGGATAAAGTTAAAATTTGCATTCCTTGGACACTTTATGAGCCCAAGCCATGGCATGCCTTACCCATTGACATAGATTTCATCACAAGAAAGGCTAATGCATGGACTCAGATTAAGCAGAAACTGGTGCCTATATGGTGGATGCATCTTTGTGATGGTATGTGGTCCATGGCCCACAGCTGTACCAAGGCTGTTCTAATGGGGACAAGAATGAGGACTATTTGGCTTAGAATACTTGGTTCTTAGAAGTGCATGATTTTTATGGTTTTGATGTAGAGAGCATAGTAGATACTAGAATTGCAATAATATTGGTAGTAGTAATAATTCATATATCTGTGATATTGTCTATCTGATATGACTTGGCATCAACCCTCTGAGTTGCAGCAGGCAAGGTATCAAGAATGCATCAAGGTCTCAGTGAAGATGAATAAGAGCCCAGTCTGATCAGTTTCTGAGAAGTATTACTATGTTTGGGTGATTCAGTCCTCTCTAATGACTGAGATCCCTTCTCTTGTATTTGCTTTGTCCATTTTTTTTCTTCTTCAGTCTCAGCTTTTGTGTCTGCAGTGCCTGCTCATGTTGCAGTCACTGGTTGTTTTGTAACAATTGGTATTCCTATTGACTTGATATATGTTAACTCATCTTTTTTTTGTCTAATGTTGAACAGATTTATTTAATTAATGTTTACAAGACCTCTTGTGTGCAGCAGCCTTCAGTGAACTTGAAGGAGTGTATTTCCACTCTTCAGCAGTAGAATGTATCACAAATACAAAGGCCCTCAGTGCCTTCCTTATCAGTAAACCAGCCTGTGATACCCTCAGATGGTCTATGGGATAAAATTGTGAAATTCAAGCTGAAGAGAGGAATTCCTGTACCCAGAGAGAGTTTTGATTTTGGTGTGCCTCCAACTGCAGAGAGTAGGCAGACAAGAAAGAAAGGTGAGCTGTATGAGAACCACATTCTTTCTGCTGTGTGAGTAGCCAGTGAAAGTAGCATACCTCCTATGAGTTGCTCCATATCATCTCTCTTCTCTTCTGAAGGAAGAAAATTTTCACAGTCAGAATTGGATTACAATGATTTTTCAGATACTGCAGATTCACCAAGAGACAGTCAGGCACTTTGCTCTTTATCTCCTTCCCCAACTCCAGATGATACACTAGAAAACTCATGATCTTGCAGATCCAAATCTTGGAGCACATCATTCACAGCTGCTCTTGACATAGCTCATTGAGCAGAGGCCTTATCTGAGCTCAGTGGTGGAGGTGACATATATTCTCATGAATATTCTCTTTCACCACCAACATCTCCCATACCAGGGTTATCTTTTTCAAGTATGGACATGGATGAGCATGATACACTAGTGATTGTGTCTGACAGGTCTTTGTCTCCTCAAGTCAACATGCTGTCAGCAGTAAATGAGCCCTGCATCACAGTTTCACCTTCAGACATTGCTGAGGATTCACTAGCCTTGTTGGATCAACACCCATGATGAACACACAGTTGTCTTCATTTTTGGTGATCATGATTGTGTTGTTCACATATGAAGACATCACCTCTACTGTGGTGATGAGATCTTGGTTGAAGAACACTTGGCCTACAGTTAGAGAGCTAGTATCACCAGATGAAAGGTGAGAGGAGTGATGCTTACCAATGTGTTGTTGGCTGTCAGAAGAGAAGGTGCTGTTATCAAAGAGTGTTCTATTTTCATAGATGATCATATGGAAATGGATTGCCTGGTTAGAATAATGTCCTTAGACAGCCATCAGTTGAGCAAAAAAAAAAAAACAAATAGAGAAAGAGATGCACCAGGAAAGATAGACTCAAACTGAGTGTATCCCTCATTGTTTATCAGCTGGATAGCATGCAAGAATGTCATGTTCTTTCAACTAATGGTCAAAGGAAGAAATAAAAAGCAAATAAATCTTGATGGACTCAATTACTCTCATCTGTGTCATCACTATTGCCATCCACAATGATGCCAGCATAGATGCCAGTCACATTACAATGCCACACATCAAGATAGATACTGGTGATAGGCTCATACATAGATATATTGATCAGCTTAATGTTCATGTAGGTGGGCACCCCAGTTTGGTTTTCATGCATATCTGAGCAGACATATTCTCCCTGAACATAGTACAGGCCCTGCTTAAGCTCTGGAGTGAGTATACATGAGGTATTAGATGTGAAAGGGTCTGAGTCAGATGTGAGCCCTGTTATGTTTGACAGATGGCTCATGTTCACAACCTCCTTGATGGTAAGTGTGCATTTGTATAGAGCATCTGATGATTGTATAAGATTCGGATGTATGAAGGATCTATGAGGGATGGAGAAAGATACTAATGAGTAGCAAGCCTCCACTTCCTTGGGAGATCCTCAGTAAGCACCATACAATGAGAGATTGACCTGTCAGTGTATCTGTGCCAAGCAAGATGGCTCTGACAATCTGCAAGAGAATGGCAGGTAGCTGTTTCAAGCTCAGTGTGATGAGAAAGCTCAGCAGCAGTTAGAGGCACCTCACTGGGGTGTGCAATAATCAGGAGAGCAAAAGAGATAAGAGAAATAAGATAGATCATATTAGCAGATATTTAGAGAAATGGGATTGGAATGGAGCTTTGGCAAAAGAAAAAATTTACCTCAATATATAGTCTCATCATCTGCAGCTCCAGTGATAATTGTTGCCACTGAGATATTTCTGATATCCTATTGAGTGCTGGCCCTTTAGAATATGTAACAAACTTGTACCATGGGCAGATGTGATATGTGGTCATGATGCACTACATTCTCAGATAATACCCTATGAATCTTTATCACAGTTTCTCAAAATATTTAGTGCATTCTCAGGACCAAACTATTAGATTTTTATTAATTGGCTCCAAGCTTGTCCCAAAACTATTCATGGACTGATGGAGTCCCCAGGTGTGAGTCTTCAAGTGATCAAATAAGCTCAAGAACCCAAGTATCAGTCTGAATCTCAATTCAGATTGACCATCAGTTAGACAATCAATTTTGCTAAAATTTGTTCCAACTAGGCTCAGTGGTGGTCCAATTCATAGTGTGCCATAATGGACCAGGATAGGGTATTATCCTGTACAAGTCTGATGTCAAGGATGATTGGAGAAACCTTTTTTTTGAATAGGTGTAGGAGCCAATAATGATGGGGCAATTGCAGGTGCTATTCAATACATGTGCACCTGGTTGAATGAACATTTCTGAAAATAATGTTGAGTATTTGCATAGATGAAGAAGTACTTTTATGCTTTGGAATCAGGAAGAACTGAATGAATTATCTTTTCTGTGCACTTTGATGACTATGGAAGGCACTGAACAGTGCTGCTCTGGTTCTTCCTCCTCTCTGTGCTGTATTAGCACCAGAGTATACACAGTGTTGTGCAGAAGCACAGTTTACAGCTGATCCATTGACCCTCTGTGAACTAAATTCTGCAGAAGCAATCTTCCTTATAGAACTATCAGAAAACTGTGGGTAAGAATGATGCAAAATATGCTGACATGCCCTCTCCATGTTCAGGCATGTAAAATTGCGAAAATTGCGAATACATGGACTGCATTCCAGTCCAGTAAGCATGTAACAGAAAATAGGACTAGAGCACACAGAAACCTAGCTATCATAATGATAAACTGAAGTAACAATAAGCAGAGTGCATGGCCTAGTAACAGACTAATACCAGAGGGGTTAGGCTGCATGTGAGGTCCCAGCACTTGGCCCTAAATGTGCCAATACTATTACAAGAGGACATGCTAAAAATAAAAAGACTACGATCAAAATATGATCAGCAAGTCTGATCACATTGATCAAAGATGCACAGCCATTGATGCCCTGATGGGACATGCCTTAGAACAGAGAACTGAGACCCAAAGAAAGGTATCTGAGTAATGGGTATTGAATGGAGGAATAGACAGGTGACAACAAGCTAACAAGTAGGGGAATATTACTCCAGGAATGAATAGCATGGGTACCACCCTGAGACTTGCATGCATACATATGGTGCCTTAGCATGCATACCACAGCAAGAGACTCTGCATCATACTGAGAAATGGCATCTTTGGTGAGTCAGATGGAATGACTGGTTGGACACAGGGAAGCAGAACATAGCCATTGTGGCTGGCTCCTGGCACAAGAAATAACTCCAGGGGTCTGGAACAGTTTATCACTGTCAGAGATGTCACCAGGGAAATAAGAAAGCAAGCAGACCTGGTGAGGCCAGCTAGCCGATGTCAGCTAGTGAAGGAACAGCAGGCACAGTCATTGCTCAGAAGAGAATAAGCATGGCAACTGTGATATGCATGTGAATAATACCTGTGGGATTCAGCATGGAGTCCCGTGCTTTGAGGATACCATAGTAGGATTGTATTAGTAAGTATCCTAGTAGAATATTTAAATATGGTATTGTATGACTGGGAGAGAGAGTTTCCAACCCCCACAGTTGCAGTGTATTGGGCACAGAAAGCCTTGCACTCTAGCTCTGGGTTTGTGTTTGTAACTCCAGGCAAGAGAATAAACTTATTATTGAATATCTTGAGAGAGCTGTGAGAACTAAGTGAGGCATCAAAGCTCATGAAGAACTTGAGCCTGGTTTGATAAGAGGTTTTGGATTGTGCTCTAACCTGAGAATAAGAGAGCAGTGTCTGAAGGGCACCATCTTGAGTTTTTGAGGTATTTGTGATGCACGGCACTACAGGTGGCAGAGGTTCAAACCCTTTGGTCTGTCGGACAGGGTTTTATTGAGTTTTTGTGTCTCTGGGTCATATAGGTTTGAATCCTGTGGGTCTACGATCAGTTTGGAAACTTGTGAACAGGGATCTGTGCTCTTTGGCACTTGTGGACATGTTTGTGATTGGTTTTTGCTTAGAGCACAAAGCTTTGAGTCATATATTGTGTGTGTTAAGGGTTGTGAGTTGATCTGAGCTGTGCTTAGGACGATTTGGAGAGTTTTGAGAGAGTATTTCAACATATTGTATTGAGCTGCAGTACCCTTTGCCTTGAGGCCTGGCAACACCAGTTGCCACCTCTTGTTTTGATAAAATGAAAAGCTTTGAGACTTAGAGAGACCTCAGACTGTTGTAAGCATGCTATTACTGTTCACATGCTGTGATCTCATTGAAGAAGACCATTATATTTGTTGAATACTACTTTATCACATTATAATCCTCCCATGAACTAAGAGTTTTGTGTGTGTGTTGGTGTGAGTGTGGTCAGTGGATAATGCTCTGCTGTATCCATTCTCACCTTGCACATGCTCAGATCCTCTTCAACATATAAGCTATAATTAGATGACATAGATGCCCTGTCTCATTCCTTAGTTACACCCAAGGTTCTTGACTATATCTATCTTACTATTGAGAAAAGTGGTCAATATTGAGAGATGAAGTAGGCAATCATCTATGTCATGTTTGGGGAACCAATGTGCACCTCCATATCAATGGGCAACATGCATCTTGGTATCTCCTCAGAACCTAAGGTTTTGGCTCTCTTGGCAGCATGCATAGTCTGCCAGGAAAGACTATGCTATCAAAAATAGTCTATTAACACAATCAGCTTTCTAACCATACAGAGTATAATTCTGAGGACAGCATAAAAACTGAAGCATGAACTACATCTCTCTTGAATCCAGTTAGCTGGTATCTCATCTCTGTGTGAAAAAACATTCCTTCCATCTCAGAAATGCAAAAAAGGGAACTTCAGAAAAATCAGGGAAACACAGAAGGATAAATAACATTGATATGTGTGGATACAGTTATGCACTAGAAGACAGCAGATACTTGCTCAGAGAAGCTTTGGAGTATGGAGTTCTATGACCTGATTCACAGTGACTTGCTCCTTTAATTCAATGGTTGTGAAGGAGGGGTCAAAGACCAAGTACCTGCACAGGGGTTGCTGTTCATTCTTGTGTTTTGTCATGTCTCAATATCTTTCCCACATGGACCATGTCTGCATACAGGTAAATTAATCCTGTTGTTGGATTGTTTTCTAATCATGATGACAGATTCTGTGAGATTAAGAGTGCCAATACACATACTTGAAAGCAAGGTGAGCAGATGGCATACTAAAGAATATCACATGCATGAATAGCTTTGGAATATTTGGGGCCTTTTTTGCAGCACTTGCTGTCACAGTCACAAGTATGAATGTTACTGCAGATCATCATTTAATTGCAGGAAGTAAAGTAGGGCAGTCACATATTCTGTACATCTGATAATCATGGTGTTGAAAATATCCCTAAAGCAACCATGTTATGATGAAGGGTTGCACAGAGGGACTATATCTTGTTGTATCATAGCATAAAAGTGTGGACTGTCTTCTACCACCTGATATGTGAGAACTTCAACTTGCAACAAATAGTAAGAAACTGTAGTTGTATGTCAAACTCATCAAAACTAAGCTACTGATGTGAGGGTCTTTCTAGAGCAGATGAGAGACAAAACTGACATTCAGGGTCCCATCAAGCTCCCACCACCTGAAGCCAATTCTAGAAACCACCTACTGCTGACAAAGACACATTATATACATAACATGGCCATCTAACCTAAAAGCAGTCTAAATTCAACATAATAAAAGAAAAGAGAAGTGACAAAGTTAACTAACTCAGCATTGTCCACCATGTTAACAGTCAAGCTAAGAAGAGCAAGGATGATTCATAAGAAGATTATGGAAACAATCACCATCAATATACCTACTTTCAAATAATGAAGCCCTCTGAAAGCCCTCTTCTCTAGTATGTGACCATATCTTCTGGAAAAAGCTAGGCCTCTGGATCCAATGTGAATTGGGAGACAATTCATGAATTATTAACAAAAACTGACCTTTAGATAGGATCATCTGAATGATGTCTTTGTACCAGGTTTATGAGTTGTGATGCATATAGTAATCATTAGCATTGCACTAGAGAGACACAGGCACTGTGTAGTGTTGTAAATTTTTCCCTTTCAAATTTCAGCAACATAGAAGCATAGGCTATTAGGAGCTAGACCTCTGTATAGATAGAGAACTGATATTATGATTTTTACTATTTCTTTATTCTTTTTTCTTGATTAACCCCTATTTATGGTTAGTTAGAGTGCTAGAACAAGCACTTAAGACCATGGGACAAAGCTTAGTCAGCACAACTAGCCAAGTCTGTCATTATCTTTGAACACAACAGTATTATCCAATGACACACAATTGACCTTTTATGTATGATAGTGATGCCCAAGAACAACAGGTACAATGGACTCAGAATGATACAATAAGTAGTCATATTATTCGCAGAAGATGTACAGTATTTAAGGATGCTCACTCTCACTGGTAATCTCCAGCTTTGAGCTAAAGTTTATCTTCACACTATTCTATACTCAAGCTGATCCTAAGGCCTTGTGACACACCAATCAGAATATACATCAGTGAACTCAGTCAATCTCCCAAAGTGCAAGGAGACTTCTGTTTATCATGTGTTTCTGTTCATGTGATGCTTGGATCTAACAACTGATGTGCTAAGCAGTTATTTGAGACAAGGGGTGGTGGAGAGAATGAAGGAGCAGAAAGCTACTGATTTCATCAGTAAGAATGGTGTAAGACCACAAGACAGCACTCACAATAAAGGCATAATTGATCAGATCAATGATGACCAGTTTTTTCAGCCCCTCTGACAACCTCCCTTTCAAGAATGAGCTAAAATAGGCCTGTTTACATTCATCCAAAGATATTGCATAAGCAGCAAAGAAATTTAGTCCATACTGTCCTAGTAAAATGATAAGCAAGATCATGGGGATCAACCCAATTAATGATAGTGTGAAAATAGAGTCTTCCCTTGCCATTCTATTTTTTTCTATTTCCTGTTCTGGCACACTGGCCAACCTGACCATTACTGAAGCAATCCAGAGGCTTGGTTGCTATCAAACTATGTGATCATCTTGTAGAATTTCATCCATTGAAAGGCCATAGTCACAGTCATGATATGATAACTTCTCAGATTTAGGCAACTTCAGGAGCTTAACACATTGAACTAAGAACAGATGAAAACATTAGTCAGAGGAAATGCAAAATACAGCAGAAGTGTACCAAAAGTTCCACTGCATTTTACTGGAGTGGCTTCTCCATTTTTGTTTAATAGCAAGTCCTTCAAGAATTCCCATCTTGTTGGGAAAATATCCAGATAAATGCATATTGAAAATTCGTCTGGATGCATGAGAAGTTACAAGCAGAATCTGAGGCAAAGATGATGGAGATGAGAAGAATAGGTTATTAGGAATTTGAAAATTCAAATTCCTGTTAGTTGAAATATGTGGGATCATGACAGCAGGCAATTTGACTGTGAACTTGATCTTCATCACAGTCCTCTCCTTTTATCTATAGCATGTAGTACTGATGCTGGGCATTCAACAGGTGTAATAGACTAGTTCAAAAGCAGATTGCATCAATCACATGTGACATATACCTTTGTCACCAACTCTCATCTGCTTTCAACTCTGAGACCAGTGGACCATTTTTGCACCACAGAATAGGGTGCTGATTTGGAGAACAGCTTATTGTAGTGAAGTGACTAAGATGATTAGAATTTCTGTGGCAGTATGATCAAGGTATGATATTTATTGCTGTCCTCTTCTGGTTTTCTGATATGTGGTTTTCAAAGTTAAGGACACTCTACACCAATAGTGTCAGCATCTTCTTATGCCCTCCAGAGCCTTTGCATTTTGGTGAGTACTGTGCCACAGTCTTTCTTTTTTTTCAAAGTGGCTTATTCAGTTTCTTTCATACATAATCCACTATTCCAAATTATATATATATGTTTTTATCATCAATGCATTTCCCAGCTCCCTATGCCATCAATTAGTTCTCTCAGAAAAGTTCTTGTCTCCAGTACAAATGGCTACATCGCAACATAGATTGTTTATGCCTTTTTTGAGAGAGGTCCTTCAGTGTGAGGGAAGGTGCACAGCCTAGTGAAAGGCAAGCATTTGAAGAACACCTTCAAGTCATGGCAGCTAGAAATTGTTGTGGTCAATGACATTACCAAGATGCATGTGTATTGTTCTCTCCGATAAACAAGCCCTGACATTGAAGACAGGACAGAGCTTTTGATGAAGCAGTTCAGGGCATAGATGTGATAGCTCATATAGCATCACCTGTGCAGTTGAGCATGAGCAACCCAATATGTCTCTGGAATCATCTTGCAATACAAGCATATTATCCATTCATATTTTATTTGTGCAACTAGGATCCTGAAAGAATTATCCTCAAGTTTATTGGGTCTCTCAATGTATCACCATCTCCATGAGTTCCTTGGTACTCAATCAGGATCATATTCAGAGATGACATTATGTCATTGACAGGATAATCTCTGATTCTGCTTCTGCTGACAGTGACAGAGGCATATGCTGTGCATAAGGACAGCCATTCATGCCTATGGACTCACCACCCCTTTCCATCAGCATGGACCACAGAGAGGAGGAAAGATTGACTTGCTTGAACTGTCCAGTGAATTTTCACCTTTCCCATCTGTTGTCATCATATTTCCATACATTGACAGGCCTATTGATAATTTCTGGTACTTCTACTGTGATAAGCGGTGAGATCTGAGATCTTGACTGTGTAGTGTTGGTGTTGGTGTTGGTGTTGGTCTCAGACAGCATTATTGCTGTCCTTTTCCCTGGTAATAGTTGGGAAAACAATCTGCATCAATGAACTCCAAGGATTATATATCAAGGGTTTGAGTTGGTCCTGATCATCACAGTTGAACAAGTTCTGATGAAATAAGGAAAGTATGATATCAGATGCATGAGAGATAATCTTGATGTTGCAAATATGAGCTCACTCATTTGGACTAACAATGATTGACTCTGTAGTGGTGTGAGGGAAATTTCATGGAAAATAGAGAGAGGAGGTTCTGTGGTTGTTATTTATCCATGGGTACTGCCATCATCATCATCTGCAGAATACTCACATTGTAGTAAATGGCTTCATCCCTAAGGGCAGGAATAGTGTTCATGTGATCTGTAGTGACCATGTACACTGAGTCTTTTGATAGTGCAGAGCCCATAGTTGATAAGGGAGAGAGAGGTCAAGGCTATATCATTTATAAGCACTTTTTCCTGACCTTCTGATTGACACAGCACTGATAGATGCATAATCTGAGTCAGCAAGCTCTTTGTTGCTGAAAAATCTCACTCCTGGGATCCCATAGTATTTCTGACCCACCACTATGCAAGAATCATTCAAGCTTGATGCAATGAGCCATGCTCCAAAGAAAAAGGTTCCACTCCCATGAGTGGGTCCTTGATTTATGGCTAATTAAGTTGCCCTGCTGTACAGTCTAGCAGATGCATAATTCTGAAATCCATTGTTCACATGCCATTGGTTGACCAGTGGATGATTTGGCCCGATGTAGGCTAAAAAAAAAATACAGTTCGATTCTGTGTGTAGCAGCTATTAATGATTCGTTTCTAAGTTGATATTATCCTTTTTAATATGAATGTCCTTTTTAAAAAAAAGTTCTTCAAAGGGCCAAGGGGTGGGATTACTCAGTGACAAACATACTAAGTTTCAAAGCAGTTAGGGTTATCACAAGTGCAAGGGGGAGTGTCTGCTCATGAGTAGCTCTACCATCAAAATCCCACCTTATCCAAAGCTTACTGCCACAACATAATGAATCTGTGCAGTTCCAACTGGATCACTTAAATTGCTTTGACCTTGTGTTATTACAAGGCTACTGACAAAAGCAAAGGAGAACTCTTGTGTCAAATCAAATACATAGGCCATCATAGAAGTACTATAAGGACCAAAATGTGAGTATATTTCCACAGTCATTGAGTGCCTCTTTTATGAACAAATGAAACAAAGAGGACCTGCAGATAATGACAGAGTGGGAAACTAACTTGTCAGATATCTTGAGGTTATAGTGATACCAAGATAATATACTACCATGGCTCTTTATTCTTTATATAATAATAACAGCTCTGCAGGTCCCAAATATATAGTACTTAGACTGAGCATCACAATCTCCCCACAGAAGAATTTGCAGTCCAAATTTCCCAAGCATCCAGCATAGAACTCAAAATTGTGTTCTTGATACCAATACACCAATCCCAGTGGTGCATCCAGTTACCCAGATTATACTCAACATTCCCAAGAGAGACATCATGCCCACATCCCAAACACACCACCTTGTCTCATTTGACCCTGTCTGCATTAACCCAAGGCTCACACCTGAGGAAAAGTCTTGGTCATGTAGCTTCCCTGTCGAGCTTATCCCACTTGTAAATCTTTTTCCTGAAAGTAAAGACAGGATCCCTGGAATAGATGCACCTGCCCATGAAATAACAAGAATGGAAGCCTGCCTTTGGAATGAATCAGCAGTCAATCTGGTTCAAAGAGCAAAAGCAGCTCACCAGATTTCATTAGTTTTCAGCTCTTAGCTCAGACATGCCTGTAGTCAGGGCCATTCATGATATTTCATAGTAGAGTCATCATGGTTGAAAGTCAAGATGATAGTAATGGTTGCTGTATACTCCTGTTTGCCTGATCACCACAAGAATTCTGAATCTCAGGCTGCCCACTATGAAATTCTTGCCAATGCCATCACAAGTTCTCTGGTTTCCCAAGCTCAGAAACTTTTATTTTATGATCCACCAGGATCAGAAACCACCAATCCCTGGGCCCTGTTCCTCTTTTCACCTTTCATTAATCCTGTGGATATCCCTTTCTATGTTTTCTCCTTGACTCCACCCAAACAACAACATCAGTCTGATAATTTTTCTGCTTTATCCTCCTCTCAGATAGCCAAAAACCAAGTTCTGTACTCAATGCTTTATCTATCTGTACTAAACTAGATTGTGCTCTATGTTATATGTCATGAAGACATCCATACTTGGGGCCAAGAGGACTCTATTGTTCCACACAAAAATCCATAACCCATCAAGATGGAATCTTTTGCAGACTATACCAACCAGTGAGTGTATTGAAGAAACTCTGTGCTGACAATCTCAACTTCAAAGGGCAGATCTTTGTCCCCTATGGTGTGCTGCACTCTCACTAGCTTGGTGATCATTGATAGGTATAAAAATGCCTTACTATGGCATAGATCCATCTTGTACTCCTCCACCTGACCACACAAACATCATCTGCTCCTGTTCCCAATCCAAATACCCATCTTACTGATCTTGAAAGTGCCTGTGGTTTGCACAATAAATAAATCATGACTAGGGCCAGAGTCATCACATTCAAGTACAGGCATCATTCTAGGCCAGATATGAAGAGATCTGCTTTTCACATTTGATGAAATGTGAAATGGAGTGACAGCCAATGATGTTGAAATGTAGAGCACTAAATGAAATGATGCAAAATCCTAAGTTTCTGCAGCTACACTTCTCCCTTGAAGCTTGAAGCTTGAATGTGCTCCAACATCCTTCCAGTCTTGGCTCTCCTCCTCTCCACTTTTGCCTTAGCCTCTGCCTCCACCAGAAAAACACTTTGTGTGCTTGGCAAGACCTATTGTGGTTGGGAGGACCTCTGTATCAGCCATAATGGATGCAAATCCTGCAGCCCAACAGGCAAAACATGGGATAATGGGTTCACAGAATTCATGTGCAGTATGTGTGCTGTTTCCAAGTGTCTGTGTTCAGAAAAGCTGAATCCAAGTGCTCTAGAGCAATGCTAATCTCCCATACACTTGGCTATTCATTTGAAAGCTTAACCATGTGTTATCAATATCAGTTACCCCTTGATAGTCACCAGCACCTAAAAAAGTAAAATTATTTTCTACAATTGTCTGTCTTCTTTCTTTTTCTGCCATAAAGTAAGAAAATGGTTCTGAAAACCTGTACACTAGTCTTACATAGCCACTCCAATCTCATATATAAATGATTGTACTAGCCATGAAATGACTACTCTTGACTTATCAATTTTCATTCTGTGAATCTGAGACTCACACTTAGCACTTTCTGACTCTGATCCTCCCCAGATAATTACTAGACCGATCTGAATACATTTGACTTACTTCACATCTCAACTACCTTCCTTGGTAAACATACTCACCTCTACTATGACTACTAGGCTACATACACTTTACCATGCTAACTCTCATATTCATAACACCATGCATAAAAATTCAATAAGAAATCTTAAATAAATCCTCTTTGTATTCCAGAGTCATATGACACCAAATTGCATCAGAATTTACATTTTGTGACACCACTGTTCCACAAAATAATCCCCATGGATACCATACAGAATACAAGCAGAAATGCTGCTGCAGAGAACAAAAAAAAAAAAAACCATGACAAGTCCTATTCACAGCCACAACCATACTATCTGAGAATAACTCCCAAAAAGACCCAACAAACATCCCCACAACCTGTTCCTCAGTGTCCTCCAGTAAGAATGAAAAAAACACATACAATGCTCATTACCCAGGAATGACTGCTTCCAGTGTGACAAACAGCTGGCTAAGCATTATGCCAATAACAGTCCCAAGGTCATCAGTCCTTGTGTGGTAGCATTAATATCCTACTATGGTTTGTTAGCCATGACAATGAGTGCATGGGTGTGTATACCAGCAGGGAGCACAGCATTATCACTGCCTGAAAATTGCTTTACTCTGGGTGAAAGTGACCATAATGTTTGTCCCCTAAATATTGGTCTCTTCTCCCTCTGCCTGTGAGTCATTGACAAAATATATGAGGATGAGGGAAAGGGCCTACCAAAAAAAAAAAAGTCTACAAATCCAATAGCAGGACTTACTTGGTTGTATGGGTGCAAATTACAGGTTGATTTCAAACTCCCCTCTCCCCCAGGGATGATTATCCAGGTCCCTCCATAATCTATTCAAGGGAACACCAGCTATACCTAGATGTGTCACATTGCTTTTGGTCACTACTGCTGAAGAGCAGCCCATTCTTTTTTCCACAAAGGACTGACTCCTGGAATATTCAGTTATTCTCTGACAAGAACACTGCATGCATTAACAGAGATCACCTGACTGCCCTATTCCATTCTATGTATCTTCCTTTATGGATTCTGCTGTAGGCCATATCCTCTCAGTATATGACTGACCATTGGTTTCAAGGTCTATCTTACAATCGAATTACTGGGAAATGGCATCACTGCGATCACAATCATCATTAAACTGCCTCACCTTAGTAAAAGAGCAACGTCTCTGCCAGAGCAGTTGGTATACAGTGTGTTGAGATCTTATATGACCTAGTCGATGCTAAACTTCACTGCACAGGCTGCAGATAACTCTTACAATAGTCCTCTGTGGACTTTGCTCGATTCGCCTTGAGCTCAGCTATGCTCAGGACTTCAGACAGCGGATATATGCAGATCAGGCTGCCTCTATTCACAACCCAGAACATTTTCCCGCTAACAAAAGGATCCAGTTGGCTGCTGTCGAGCTTCAGTTCTCTGAGGTCAGCCCCCTATTAAGATAACCAAAACAGACAGTGTATTCATGTATGCATACATCTTTTAGCCTTCTCACTGTTGTGTATAGATACTTTGAGACTGGAAAAGATGTTGAACGATGATGACCAAGTTCTAGCGTGGTTTCTGTAGTCTCTCATAGCAAATTGACATATTTTTATCATGAAATCTCCCAGCCTTCCATTCTCTTCGCCTCCTGTACAACCTTGGGGTCATGAAGACCACATGCCCATCTCATGTGGATACCAATTTCGTTTAACCATCCCGAGATGATCATGAGCCGCAACCATAGCAGCATCAGGCTAACCTCCTGATGCGCTGCTGTACCACAATTGTTTGTCCAAAGCTCATCTTCAAAAGGTCTTTTGAGTAGTTGAGATGTCCATATGATGTTGATGCATGTAGGGACGTGGTATATTGTCACTTGGAGCATATTCCTTGGACCCAAACAAGCACTGGATTGGGTTTTTTTTGGCAAGCCGAGGTTTTTAGTAAGGTGATTGAAATTTCAATCAATACTGCATCCCCACAGGGGGTTACATTCATACGCATCAATCCCTATATGAACGGCCCAAATCACGAGGTGTCAATGTGGCGTGCAGTTAGGGACTGAAACCATCGATGATCAACTTGATATCGATCACTCAAAATGAATACGCACCCATTCATCATTGAGGGAGCGAAGCAGCTGCAAGGTTGAAGCACGAAGACGTAGCTGGTACAATGTGTCAAGATCTTTCAGTACCACCATAGTTTTTGCATCTCTTTTTGCAAAAGCCCTGGCTTTCGTCTCTGCAAAGACTTCCATGGAGTTGATATCTCCTGTCATTCCATATTCATTTGCCAGCTGTGCCTCTAGCCGTTCAAGGGGGAGAATGTTTCTTGCCAGTTCTTCAACTTCATCTGTAGGAACTGGCTAGATGGAAATTAATAATAATCAAAGGCCCGAGATGAAGAATCAGTATGCACGCACCTCAGTTCTATGTTCAATTGACGGATATTGTGTTGCAATCTGTTGGCTTTGATGAACCTAGAGAATAAGTTGTTAATGGTGCACATAGGAGAGGAAAAAGATAATCTGTTATGGTATGTACACTATACAGAATTTCACCCAGTTTATTCTTGACTGCAAAGTAAATTGCTTTCAGTAGAGTTAACAGCTGCATAATTGACAAATTGGTTCAAATGATTGAGTTCCCATTACCACCAAGGCTTATAAACGACAGCACTGTAGTCTTGGTGGGAATTGTGATGGCCATGCTTGTGCTGCTAGTTATGTTTATGAGTCAAAGTCTCTTCACCTAGTGAAACGGTGTCAGTGAATGTTGGAGAATAACAACGAGGTAGTTTGATCTGTCTCTGTGTTAAGTATGTGTAAGTTAACCGCTAGTAAACAGCTCTACTCCGGCTCCAAAGCCATGTGTCAATACAACTTTGGTGGAAACTGCTGTAATGCTGTACTGAATAGATGTGCTCGAAGTATATATGAACACTTCTACACTGATATGAGGGCACATAAGAGGCTTCAAGTGCTTTGATTCATTAAAATTATTATTAGACTAGTATCCTATACAGAGCTTGTGGTCATCTGTATGGACTACTGTGCATGGCGATGGTGTTGTAAATGTAAAGAATCCTACTGAAAAGAGGTCTTCAACCCAACAACAGAGCACAATCAGCATATTTTAACTAGCCAGAGTGTGAAGAGTGAAAGACATGACAGTGAGGTAAAAATCAACAGTTAATAAGTGAAAGGGCCGCAAATGATACATATGCAGTTATTAGAAGCTTTATATATTCGGTCTTTAAAGAATCCATTGCACAGCGGTGTACAGGCATAGCCTCAGGTCAGTTGTGATATCGCACAGCTGTGGACACATGCATAGAATGCTCTATTATGAGAAAATGATAAGTCCCGAATGCTATCCATAATTATTTCATTACCATTGTGAATCGAACTAGTGGAGGGCAGGGCGTCGTTGTATCTAATCAAGTTCAGGTAATACCCCTTCGGCCGGCAGATTTGAGCTGTAAACCATTTATGTTGCTCTTTACAGTTTTCGTTGATTGATACATGCCCTCTTCATGGCATGTCGGATGTCTGTGACAAACACGGCCTGAAGCTCTTAACATATGGAACCGTGGTGAGCATCTTCTTGATCTCTGTTTCGTTGTCGTGATAGCTTTGTTAAATTCAGTGTGGCGGTTTCCTCGCCGACAAGTGGCTTAATCAGCCAGAGCCAGATTCTTACGCTGGCAATCTTACGCCCTCTCAACGAAAGGTACCATCTTTTTTCGCGCTTCTACCCACAGGCTCACCCCGTCCATTGAAATATAGTACCTCGACATGATTGTGAAGGCATGGGGTGACTGGTCGCTATTCCAGTCGCTTCTCTCAGTACTGCGTATCATCGGTGATCGCCATGGAGGTGTCAGTATCACCAATGTGGCCACTCGCTGGGTATTAGATTATCAGTTTGTTGGAGCTGTGATCATCGGTAACTGATGTTCTTCCGATTACCCTTTCATCCGCTCTCAGGTCCAACTTCCAGGGGCGCGTTTGGGTCTTTCCGAACATTCTGTGGACAACAGCCGTGTCTTCGAATTCAATTTGACTGAAGAGGATCGCACGGCCATCGATGTCGTCTTGGAGCGTTCAAATGGCCGTCGGATGATTACTACAATTGGTGACTGCGGGGCTGAATATTGTTAAGATAGATATTCTCTTGTCGCTCTGATTTTTTTAATAGAACGATTGATACTTGATATCGGATTTACCTTAACGTCTTCTTTGACCTGTGAAAATCGTTGCCCTGAGGACTCCCCTATGCGGAGCATTTATATATTGCTCGTCATATGGTATTCATTTTTAAAGGCCGCGAATGACTTATCAGGTACGAAACTGCATGGGAATCTATAACGAAAGATCAGAACTCCCACATATCCTGAAACGTTTCGGGATTTGATTGAACTCCACGTCCTCCAGATGTATAAGAGCCGAACCCAGTCTAGCTATTTCAACCCTATATAAAGGCCTGTGGTTTAGAACCCCCGTGCCCCTTTCACCCACAGATGTTATGTGTAACCACTTCCTTCGACTCGTTTTAAAGAATATTTTTGATGCGATTCTGAAGCAGATATTTAATGGATACTGTACACACCTGATGCGCAAACTGATTTTGCTAGACAACAAAGATCGGATTATCGGCTCTCTATATGAACCTCGCAATTCCCTGAATATATACTTCCTGTCCGATAGAGGTCACTATTAACCAAACTAGGAATCATTCTCCTAGACCTGCCGATTTCAATTTCTAATTCGAAGCTGTATTCTTTTAAATGTGTTCCGATCTCAAGTTCATGATATCTTCAGAAGGTTTCTATTTTATGACAAAATCGAGCCTGTCAGGTAAGATGTCCGATGATTATCCGACAGGCGTCGTTGCAGAAAAAGGCGGTGATGGCCAAAGCGGGCCATCAAATTTCGGAAATAGCACTGAACTTCATCCCCGACGTGCGTACCTAAGGCTACAGCATCACTATGCATGACAAACCGCTATGATGTAGTATTCTTCCGCTGATTTTCAGCATCTATGTTATCTTTTGCTGTGATTACTACTGCATCGATGCATATAAACAGCTTCAGAATTGCCATTCACGCATCGAAGTCTGGAAAACATTGCACCATGCGTCTACGGCCCTTTTTTTCCCCTTTACTCGGCTGCGCAGCCCCTTCTTGCTGGATATTGGCAATTGTATATGGTATCGAGTTTGCCCAAACATTGGATGTGCGGGATTCAAAGAGCTCATTTCAATGTTCCAGAGATTGTGTTCTTGACTCATTGATCGGACCCTCATAGACTGCTTCTTGCTTCTTCTCTCATGGACCCGGCATTTTCTTCGCAAAGTTTTCTATCGCATCTCACCAGCTATTTTTGTGAAAGAGGGAGAACAACGAGTGCTTTCTCCAAGTTATTCCAGAGAATTGGTTCCCGATGTCCCATTTGAATTCTGTGATCTCGAACGGTGAAGGTATTGACGAAGTGAGTCTCCCGATCGCCGTGATGCTCATTCTTACTCGGTTGTATGTTCAGCTTTTCTCAAACTCCACTGTTCAGCCAAATATAAAGATAGACGCAGTGAAAGCATTACCGGTATCTAATTTGTCTAGAAAGAAAGCAGAAGTCCATTTGTATAAGAAGGAATGCATTGTAAGTTTCAGTCTCGACTCATTCGCTCTCTAATATTGTGTGCAAGAAAATATGGAATAGAGAGAAGAAGAGGCTTGGGTATCGACCATGGAATGGTAACGAAACTTGGGACAAATACTCGTACGAAGCCTTGGTCCCTCTCAAAGAGGCATTGTTGAAGGAGAACGACCAAATTATTTACGCGGCGAGAGCTATGACCAATGGTGAATTCAAACAACTATTGTATCTGGAGTACCCATGGGTACAGGCCTTAGAAAAAAGTGTGAAACCACATAGTCGAACGAATAGGCCTGTAGATATCAGTGATTGGTCTCTCAAGGCTCCGACGTTCGACGAAGCAGTACGTCATCCGTACATTTACGTTTTATTGCTAAGCATGTCCTACAATGTTAGAAATGCCAGATAGCAGGAATCCGCTGCGAAGCAAAAGCGATTGGGGTGCCGATTAACTCCCCAGAAGGACGCAAAAGGTACAAGGGACTTCGCTGCAAATACTGCATCGCTTCTCGATCTAGGGATTGTGATGCAGGAATGCAATGTTGGAATAACTCCTCGTCGAGACGAGTGCCACACACACATTCCACCAAATGGAAACGTGAGAAGGAAGAGAAAGCAGGAGAGGAAGAGACACGTACCAACCAAAGAATGCGTGGTCCTAAATTTCTCCGTGACGATGATTCTGGCGAACTACCACTTTCCGCTTCACAAGAGAGTACTTTGACAATACATAATAGAATCCCAGCCTCTGTCTCCATAATCGACCAATTACTGGATGATATCAAAGGAGGTTACCATTCTCTTGCCGAGGAGATGCAAGCCGAACGTACAAGGCTCGCTGCAGAGGTCGAATCAATGAAAAGACAACTGTCGGATTCGAATGATGAAATGAAGACGATCAAACGAGAGCTTGCGGAAAGCAGGAGATCGGAAGTAGAGGCTAGAGAGGACTGTCGAATAATGGAGGAGAGACTTTCGATGATGAAAAAAATGGCTGATAAAGCGGAAACGGCGCTTGCGAGTTAGAGGACCCCATGAAAGAGCTGTTTGCGACAGCGGGGGGACTGTGATATTCTATGGTAGCGACAGAATGCTGTGAAAGTAATCCTAACCAAGTGTCAATGGCAGAAATGATGACGTCTGATTACGAAGAGACTGTAACACACGACAGATAAATTAAGCCCATCGCAGCGATCTATTTGCCGGTCCTCCGGAGTTTCCACAGTGACTTTATTGGTCCAGCTGAAGATGCCTCATCTATATCTCCCTCAGCGAGTGAACTCGACATCACTACAGGTTCCGGATCCTCTGAACAGCCTCGGGCCAGGAAACGGTCAAGTGGATGGTTCCAGAAACTTTTGCAATCTTTATCCCGGATATCAGGGAAATTTCGCGCAGGTACGAATGTTTTCCGGAGAGGAGAGGGACACGATGGGAATGTAATATTCAAAGTACCCTGCTTCAAGTTCTGAACTTCCATCTCGAGCAGGGAGATCCGCTGTTCCTGTTCCTTGAAGCGACTATAAATAATTTCGAAGAACTCGGCATGAGAAAAGATATGCCTTTCGTCTAGAGACAAACTCTGTATAACGTGTGAGAGCGCTTCAGTGTTGTAAGAAGGGGAAACGGACAGAAATCTCTGATGACATTGGATCAATATCCATAGTATCACAGGACAGATTGGCAGGCGGGATGATGAACTCAAATCTGTTGATGCCGCTGTTTCAAAGTCTTTCCCCCAAATCCCTGTTTTGTTCCAAAGTTCAAGATACTTCAGGGCAGAATGAGATGATGGAAGCTCATCGGCCGGATCCCATACCCAATCGCCCTGATGTTCCTTCAAACCACGCATCCAATGGTATAGCGTGATACCGCCCTCTATCTGCCCCTCGTGGAGCTTAAATCCTTTATACCCCTTCAAAACCCATCTCTTCCAGTCTAGATGCAACCATATGAACATTTTATCAGAAAGGACTATCTTAGAACACACCAAGCTTAACGGGATCCTTCTCATACTCTTCTTTTCCGTACGAATCCCAAAACTCCTGAACATTCCCTGGATCAGAAAGAAGCCAACCCAGATGATATCTCACGAGCGCCCTGTCGAACGCCTTGCAGAGCCATGTATGCTTCATTCCCACACCCATGGCTCTCCGAGCTGCTCTCAGCATGGCATCGCACAGCCGCGCAACATGAAGTATCCCTCCTTTCAACTCATCCCATTCCTTCTTCTGAAACTTTGCGTCAACAGAGAGAACCAGCTGGAGAGATGTCCATTGAAAGTCGGCAGCGAACATGAGAGGGATACGGTATGGAGTAGGGATGTCCGTCGTTGATCCGTCTCCCAATGTGACGGTAGTCCACCGGCCCTAGTGGGGCGGTCTACCCAGAACGGAGAAGCAATGCGTGACGAGGAATTTGATGACGTCGGCTTTCGACCAATCAACGGTGTCCAGATAGTCGAGTTCAGCAGGGTGTCTCCAACCATATATATTATCCAGTTTCGGCAAGGGGGAGCGCGATAGAGGGGCGATGATATCGTTGTCAGAAGGCCCTTCCTTTTTTACGACAGCAACAGAAAATGATTTATAGTTTCGTACTTTTTTCTGGAGCGTTCGGTGGCCGGGACTTGGTTTTGAGCTGTATGACTCATTGGTAATTCGTACCATATTGTTGTATGCGCTGAGACCGTACATGTGAGACAAAAATTTATGGTGGTTGCGATATCACGCGGCTTACCGTGTGAGACGTGACGGCCTGAGGTCGTTGCTTCGAATGCAGTCGGGCCCACGGCGATCCCAAGTCTGAACAGCACAAAGGCTGGTGGTAGAAGAGAACTGGCGACCTTCCCGAAATGGAAGTGACCGTCTTGATTTCATACCGTGGTGACGACTTGTCTCGGCTCGGAATTGAACGATACCGCCGTTTCAAATATCTGATAGATGGAAGTGATATTCTGATTTTAACCCTGCAGTGAGTAAACGTCAGGCGTGGCGAAATCATTCAGCGTTTAAATTTAGAATTTACAGAACGCATACCACGGACCGCGGTGGCAACTGAGTCTGAGACTCCGGCGAACCTCAGCAACGCAGCACTTGGCTCTATGGAGAACAAACCCCCATTAACTCTTCAGAGCGGAAAATTTCCCAATATCGAGTATTCGAATCGTTGGAGCTTTTCGTAAGGTTTGTGATCTTAAATTTCGACATATACTGGTAGAGACAAGGAAAGGTCTGCACAAGCCGTGAAACAATGTTTCACTTACATCACCCGATTCGACATATTCAACATGCAATTCGAATCTGTCGACATCATCTACTATGCGGTCTGCCATGCTTAACGACATACTGGCTCGGTGCGATCTTTATCCACTTCAAATGCGAGTATGGGATCGGGAGCCACTTCATGAAAAGGGACAAATTGAAACTTACCGAGATATTGGCACGTATAGTATGACCGAATTTGCGAAGCTTTTATTTCGTCCTGCAGGGTCCTAATACTGATGCATCGTTGTTTGATAGATCGGCAGTAGAGAAATTCGAACTTCGTGAGCCTGGATGGGATGGCATTGAGCCCTGCAACATTGAGAAACTTTACAGTATTAAGCTCCCACCTTCGTTGGACATTTACAAGCCAACTTGCTTGACCCTAGGTCATTAGAATATCGGCGAGTTCATGTGCACACAATCGGTCTTATAACTTCTTAGTATCCATTCCAACATTTATCTCATTCAAAAAACCCTGTTTTCTCAAGATCATAATTCACCGTATTGTTTTTATGCTTCAATCCAATGGCATTGTATCTGAAATAGTTCGGATTGGATATTCCCTGAAATAACAGCCTGAGCAATGACAACGTGATTAAAACTTTGTCTGAACGATGAGGTCCTGTCATAAACCAGCTGGATGAAGAATTTCAGGGAAGTGCGGCCTTGAAAACCGTTGGTCTGCAGACCCAAAGCTTTTCTCAGGATGTCAATATTCTCAGAAGGTCATTCCCAGACATGTTCACAGGACATTTCCTCGAATCACAGTCGCAGTACACTTTTACACTTTAATATATAAATATATACAACCTCTGCATTCTCAAAACTGGTAATTATACAGAGTATAGGAGTACCGCTCCCCACCCCAGTTCGAATGACATCATCGCCAGATTTGACCGAAAATTGTGTGCGCTGGCGTGTAGCCTGCCTTGCCTATTCCTGTAAAATCATTCTTTACTGCAGTCGTTCTTCCGGAAAAACATGAATCACATAACCAAGGGATATTATATAGTTGTATCCTTCCAAAGGCTTGAAACGAAATATCGGATCCTATCTTTGTGGGCTTTAATTGTCCCGACCATTACAGTCTGGGGTAGGAGAGTGCCTCTTCCAAAAAGGGTGTAGAAGGCACCCATCGTCCGAACTAGGAGTCACTCTTAGTTCTAGGAGAGCGGGTGTATTAAGTCTACGAGTCTGATCGCCTACTATGCTTAGCGCCAGGTTCAGCTTTCATCACTCCACATTATGTTAATTGTGAAGTCTTCCCTTGGTGTTTAAACGGAAGTATCGCCACCACTGGTATGTGAACGAAGAAAGGCTACTCGTTATTAGGATACGCCGATCAAGATACCCTAAAGAAAGAAAGAAACGAACATCAGTCATATGATAAATCCGTCAGAACTCCTACAAAGTTCCATATTTGCCTTTGCCCCTCATCGACATCGTTGTTAACAATTTTCTGGTCTCGCAATCACCAGGCGCGCTTTCCTGTCTCCAGTTCCTAGACTGCGAATACCCCAAAGGAAGCGTAACGAACACCTCCGGCGATAGCAAAGGCACACTCTTTCTCTCCGGCACCGACTCGTGGTCTCCGTGCCACAACCATGAGGAGCCAGAAGAGGGGGCAGAGGAAGTGCCCGTCGAGGAGTAAGCCGACCATCGGCTCCCCGAAACACGACCATTGATATCAGCTGCTCCCAACAAAGATCACTTGGTGTCATTACTGGGAACCATCTGCCAAGGGAGCGTCAACCATGGCGATTTCACCGTAGGCATCAGCTCGGCCTTGGGATGTACCTCCGGCGTCGGCGGCATGATGCAGAGGCTGAAGGAACACTCGTGCTTCTCCTGTTCTTTCTCCTCGGTCAAGCTATCTCGTTCAACAAATTTCCACCGTACTACTTTCCCTTCTTTGATGCCTAGTACTCGATTTAACCATTTTTTTGAAAGCGTTCCTGCTTTCTACGAAATAGACAAGGAGAATCAGACCGAGAAAACTGAAGAACCCAATGACAAGGACGATTAGCTGGTGGCGCGGAAGAGAATAGTCTTTAGGTGAAGTCTGCGGCGTTGCAGTGTGCGAAGGACCGACAGAAACTGGGGATGAAAGGTCAGAAGTTGCAGAAGGGGTTGTAGGTGTAATAAGGTCGTGTTGCTGCTTCGCCAAAGATACTGAGGTTGGAATGATTACCAGGCCCTGTCCTACTCGGATTGTGTTGGTACTATTAGGCATTCGTACCGTCGAAGATGAGCTGGATAGGATATAAATGCTACTCGCCGCATCTTGCAGTGTCGGAGTCAGACTGGGCGACTCGGTATAGCTTGGCGAGTGCCACAAGTAGCTCCTGGTGGTAGGCGATGCCAGGAATGCAGATATAGCATCCTCCGTCGGATCCTTGCTATGAGATTCCGTCGGTATTGCACTTGTTGGCTCCTCGGTTTGCGCATCCGACCTTGGAGTTGGCGACGGCGCCTGAGTATCGTCCTGAGAGTTTGATGTCATGATCTGCGAAT
>NW_025064949.1:119290-128811 GCF_019112545.1 Guyanagaster necrorhizus
ATGAATAATGGTGGACTCGGAACGCTGACAGTTTCAACTGTGACGGTTGCATTGCGGACTTTCAAACATGGAGTAGGCCAGCACATTGCCTTTAAACGATCCACTTCCGATGATATGTTGTTAGGCGCAAAGATGGAGACGAGACTTTGTGGTTCACGATTTGTAGCGGTAGCGGTTTCATGTCAATAGTAAATCGATGCCGATCCGAGTTGCGGTAGATTGCAAAACGGCGAAAGAGTGTCTGTTATTATTTTCAGCTCGGATATTTTAATTATACAAAGGAGAGTAAGACAATCCTCTGTTAACGTCCACTTGTACATTATGAACCCCAAAAATTAGCGATTTAGAACCCACAAAACCCAGAAGAATGAAGAACAAGAAGATAAATCACAGATCAATGCTACTTGGTCAAATCAGCGATATTCTAATGCTCCAGATCTGGCTTAAGGTCGATTTCCGTTACACCCCACTTCACCCCCTGCTGGTCCACTGTACGGTCGCGATCGATCTTGACCTGGACTTCGAGCTCGATTCCTCGCGACGTAGTAACGGGCATGTTGGTCTGATCATCTGATCTGCTGCTGCTGTACGGGTTTCTGCCACTCGATGGCTGCAAGGATTTGAACGAGCGGACCCCAGCGTCTATGTAAGCAGGAGGTCGTCACAAGAGGTCGTAAGTGAGGGTAAGAAGAACCATACCGCGTGTTTTGATGAGGATGTTCTGTGTCATAATCCATGTGAAGGTGAAACCAAGACTCGCCCTGAACTTAAAGCGTAAGCGTGAAGCTATGAGCAGGATGTAAACACTTACGCAGCAGCTTGGGCGTCGAGTTTCGATGCACGGTATAGAATGAGGTTGAGCGTATTCGTGACTGTATCTCGGTAAGCATCAATTAGACCTTCAAATGCATCGAGCTTACTGGTAAGAATAACGATATACCCTAGTCCATCCATAACCATCGCCCTAACTAGACCAGTCATACTGAAAGTTGTCAAACTTGAAACAACTACGTGTGAGTGAATACTCACGAAGACACGCTGGCCCCGCCAGCCTTGATCAAGTAATAGGTCGAGAGGCCAAGAGTCACAATATCATACCTGAGAGGTCAAATCAGTAGTGTGAATACACGAAATGAATCTCACATACATCATTGCCCAGATGTAGAAGGTCCAGTTCACTAATTTCGTAGGTTCATTCCCAGAAGTGCAACTTCAGATACTCGTTAGCGTGGATTGGTTACAGACATATTAGACATGAGACTCACTTGCCGTTCGTCTGGAGCATGAGTCTTCCATACAAGTTAGTGAACCACTCCAGGGTGGTAATTATCAGCGTGAAAGCAATAAGAAAGATCTTCACACGCTGCGAGCGTCTCGAGATGCTGTACGTTCGCAGCGCAAGGACAAATTGGCACACGGTTGCCTGCATGACTTCCAGAATATCAGTCACTGAGCTCACAAACTGCAGAAAAGAACCTTTTAATACGACGGCGACCATATAAAACCTCCGACATGATTCTGGAGTAAAGGAAAGCAAAAAATAGCCAACATTGCTGACTATAACCATTGCCATACTGATGTACCTAATAAGGACAAACAAGACGAGGCTGCCAAATACGAAAATGTTAGCCACGGATAAGAAAAGAAAGGATAGGGAACATACTTGGGGCGAATCTGAGGACCTTTGTCCCTCCAAAACTTGTACTCTGCTGGGATGGTACGAACGTAGCTAAGGGATGCTTGAGTGGGCTCAATTGACTATGAAAGGAAGATACGTACTCGTATATGCATATGGCGATTGTACCGATACGCAAAACTGTCTCCGTCGTCAACGGTATTTTACTATTGAACATGATCGCGGCGAGCAGCATGTTTGCGACGAAGTCAGTCAGGAAACTTCGCGCAAGGAAGGATAGTAGAGATCGAACAGTTGCAAGCCCGTATCCCAGGATCGAATTTAAGGCAACTAGTAGATACCACAGGGGTACGGCTTCTCGATTGTCTCCTCCGATCTACTTCAGGGGGGGGCACCAAGGGGGGCAGAGTCCGGACACAATTTTTTCGGTGTATTTGACTCGGCAGTGTTAATAGGAACGTGCACTCGCTTTAATCTCAGCATCAGCCTGGGGAAATAGATGTGTCGCGTTCGGTCCTAGAGGCCACATTGATTTGCGGTCAAAGGGGGTGAGGCATGCCAGGTACATACCGGCGGATACCTATCATTTCCGACTTACCCGCTTCCATTTTTGAGAAGGGTGGTCGCACATGTCTGTAGATGATTTTAAGATAATTTCAGAAGACAATTTTGCAGGTTTCTTTGGAGGTGTCTGCGTAATAACATTTATAAGAAAAAAAATCCAAAGCTTACCTGAGATTATATTAACTCCATTGGTTTCTGGCTGGGGTCGAAAGGTCCACAGGCAGTATTTAGGGGTTTCCGCATATTGATGCCTTGCTACTCGTGATCCGGCAAAGGCCGGAGTGCGTCCCTCCCCCCCTCCGTTCCCTTGAGCACCATTGTCTACTTGGGCCCGCTCGCCCTGCATTGAGCGTCCGTGCAGCTACGTGCTTGGTGAATTTTGTACGAGAATTTAACGCGAAAAGTACACTAGTTTTCTACTGATGGATTCTTGACAGCCGCCGCAATTCAATACCCAAGGAACTCCTACGATCAGCTCGAGGGTCATGATAATATGATTGGATGCTGTTGCTATCATTCCCGGTCTCCGGATATTGTGATTGACTTTATTAGGACAAGTCCTGTTTAGAGTTCCGATGTGCGTTCGCCCTCGAATTGTATTCATGTCGTCTCCTGTCGCTTACAGGATATTTTTATGGCTATTCAAGACCAAAGTACATGGAGAATAGCCGGAGGAGGTTTCTGAGATTAAATACGTTGCAAAGGTAACAGAACATAATTGTTTTTGGTATTCCGTGTTAGAACTCATTTAACATGACTTGGACTCGGTGATTTCGCTGCCCTGCATGCATCAACATGTCTACGTGTCTTAGATGAGTCTATTTGAGCAGGAGTTCTTCCTGATTTTTCAGAAAGGACTCAGGAAGTAAAGTGATCCAATGCCATCATCGCAATCTCCGCCGGATGATTAACTACAAAATCATGTGTGCGGCATGCCGAAGTCTACAAGACTCACTACATCACTTTGGGTTGTGACGACGAGTTGTGGTGAGGTGGATCATTTAGCGCTTGATATTGTTGGGATTTTGCTGGAAAGTTCTAGAAAGGGCAATCCGGCATCATGCTGAGAGTTGATGAGTAAGCTGGAGAGAAAGAGAAAGTTGTAGTAAATTCTAGATACAAGCCTGGAGAGTATAAATACAAGCTCTGTAGGAGCTGTAGAATAACAAGTTCATTCTTTCTGGCCTTACCAGCCTGGATGCGCTACACTGAGGATTTCCAACAGATACAATAGTGTTCCGAAACTTAGACTGCCAGCCAGTGTCAGGGGATCTAGTAGCAAACAGTGTACGGTCCGGCCCGTTCCCCGATCGATTCACGTGACATCCCAGTGTCTGAGAGCGGGTGCAGTCCTTTTCTGTTTTTCGCCTTCATCTTCACCTATTGCTCTCGCTCCATTGCCAGAAAATGCATCCATATTCAGCCGCTCACCATGCTTTCTGTGGCAAAAATTCTGCTATAGAAGAATATGTCTACAGACCCCTACCATGCAGTCCAACAAGAGATACAGACATCGCTACAGTCCGCGACACAGCTCGGGGTGTCCTATATCCGGATACGAAACATGAAAGGAGAATGTGAAGAAGGATAAGAGCTTGTGTGGGCAAGGAACGAGGTGCGTCTATCTCCACCTGGCTTGATTGTTTTTCCTGATACTGGGGCCCCTACTCCCTGGGCAAGGGAAACCTCATCGCTCTCCGTTGTGGTTCCTCACATATTTATGTCTTTTGTCCTGTGTTTCTTCTGGAATGATGGCTGATTCGTTCTCTCTGCAGTTCAAGGCAACCGTTGCAGCATTAGAAGCCGACCTGGAGGACCTGGAGGAGAACGTCAAGTCCGTCCTTCCCACTTTCTCCCCCCTTATATTTAGAGCTGAAGTCTCATTAGAATCGTAGAATCCACAGACCCCCGGATGTTTGCCCCAACCCACGAAGACGTAATGGAGCGAAGGCGATATGTTGAGCATGTTAGGAAAGAGATACTGGTATGCCGCACCTCCCTGCCTGCACCTCGGTCTCGGACTGATGGGACGTTGTGGTGAAGAGTATGTGTACGGACGTCTCCAGTGGACGGCTAGCTCCTACGTATATGTCCCAGCAGCATGAAGACGAGGTTGTGGATGACCAGAGTGCTTGTGCGAGGGAGGAACAGCAAGTTCGTCGAATATCACATCAATTGTATTCACCCTTGAACTCACCGTTGCTGAACAGATGACGATTAGAGAACAAGACCGAACAATTGACTCAATAGCGGCGACGCTGAGCAATTTGGCTCACCAGGCTGGGCTCATCGGTCAGGAAATCGTAGAACATACCGAGTCCGTTGTCTCTTTCTCATTCCTGCTCGCTTTCCTTGACTGACAAACCCCTTTTTGCAGACTACTCACTGACTTGGAATCTGGGGTAGAACGAACAGACAGCAAACGTGGCATGGGCTGCATGAGGGGATTCATACAACAGTCAGAGGAACGAGGCAGTGGATGGTGCCTCCTCGTGCTGATCCTCGTTCTGTGTATCTTGCTGGTGGTGGTTATCCTGATATAGTTGCGGACACGTTTCTTTTGGCTGTTTCTTTTACTTTCATATACCTCACGCATACTAGCGTCTGTATAATCGCTCTGCAACATGGATATTCGGAGCCTTTGCATTCGGAACTATTCGCGCGACGATGAAACACTGGATCTGGGACGAAAGTCAAACGGGGGCTTTTTACAGACACTGTCCCAAAAGTTCCAACCTTTTGGCCGCTAGTTATGCCGGTAGTCCGGACAAAGCCGCTTGGGTCTTCCGAGCCGAGAATCCGAATGTTCCTTCGTACCATCACCACGTATCGTCCTTTAACTTCAACAAAACGCTGCAATCGTTTTCTCTCAGGACAGTCACATTTCGTACGGCGGTACATCTGGCGAAATCTTTATCAAAAATATATCTCCACGTATAAAAGCGGCAGTGTTCTGGGGACTATCGTGGCTTCCATCGGGAGCATCGTGGCTACAACTCTCACTTCCTTCACACGGAAGGGATATACGTTATGTAACCGGTTGGGCGCGACATCATATTCAAGCAGACGCATGGAAGATTATGTTCCATCAAGACTGAAAGACGACGTTCTACGCTGCGGGATACGTCTTCTTACAGGATGCTCTCCCCTTCGTCAGCGCCTGGGGACATCTGTGGAGCACAGTCTCTATAGCTCGCCTGTACGATAGATATCTAAGGTACCTGTCCTCAGATTCGACGACGAATATCCAGCCACTGCCATGCTTAGCATCAGCATCTTCCATAGCTCTACTATCGCCACATTCACCTGGGATTCCTGCTGTGAATTTGATATTATCCCCTGCCAAGTCATTATCGTCGACTTTTCTGGATTCATAAGACATTCGGGCGGCTGACCTGTGGGAGATTTTAGGATCCCTCTGCGTGGAACAAGACACTGTTTCCTGGTTGGATTGGGCTAACGTCTTTTTGAGTGTAATCTTACCGTGTACTATGAATGGCGTGTGTAATTATCAGGATATAGCAAGTTTTTGGGATATCTTGATTACAAAGGAACACTTGTGGGGACGGTCACACTTTCGTTCTCAACTGTCTGCTTCACAGGTAAAAGTTTATCATTACAGGCCCAGGGTATGGGCTTTGTTACTGTTTATCTAATCTATTTTTAGGAATTCCGAGGTTAACGCGTCGCCGGCATTGATAAAACACGTCACCTTTGGTAGGACGCGCGTCGTGTTCCGAGGCTCATTTGCCATTTGCCAACTATGACATCACGCGCCGGGGCTTCGCCTGAATATTTTAATGAAAGAAGGTGGGTATTTTCCCACTAGAGTAATTTCGTTGCCATTGCGCATATGATTTTTACTTTTTAGTCATAGATTCGAGCGACACACGAAACATACGCTAGCGTCATTGTTCAGATATGCAGTACCATTTTAGTTATTCTTTGAGGCAGCGTTGAACTTCAATGATGGATATATCCTTTAGCTCAATCCTTATTGCATATATTGGTAAATTCCGATATACATCGCATTGAATACGGGGCTGAGTTGCTTACCCTGCAATGACTACTATCAAAACGAATACACCGTAGCCGTCGCACTGACTGGTGGTCCAGTGTCGTTGAATAACGAGAATGACCCACACTGAGTATCGATGCTTACGTTCCTGTGATGACACGACTTACTCGTGTGATTAGGCCCTGATGAACAGTATATAAGGATGCAGTCCGCCTTTTCGCAGGACCACCAACCACCCCTTAGGTGACCCGAATAATGGGCAAATACCCTTCTCCTCTCATTAGATACGAGAATGCCTCTCCTCTCCCGACCGGCGTCAACCCAAAGGGTGAATCGCTGACGAATGACATACAGAAGGACGAGCAGGGAAAGCCAGTGCTCAGCAAGGCGTACGACGAGTTTATGGACCCAATTGATAAAAAGAATAATGGGTTCGACTTTCACAGTCAGTCCTGTTGGCGTGGTGGCCGGGGTTGATGACACTGAAGAGTGAACGACAGTCTATTATATGCAGAATGCTCCGGACGAGATGGAGTATGGCAGGAAGCTGCATGAAAGAATCAGAAGAGAATTTCCGGAGGTATACATTGACTTATGCTTTATGTTTCAAGGTTAATGTTCTTCTATATAGATGAGAATCTTTCGATTCTGGGAGCGACCTGTGGGTCCTCATCCCATCCCAATGTTTGAGGTGGATACTTTTACGCCTCACATGACAGGGACGTTATTCTCCTGGCTGGTGGTGAACCGTGGACCTTGCTCGTCAGTTCGCTTATCGTTGTATGCCTGTAGCCGAGTCTCATCTGTCGATCCAGTGTCCTCATCCATCCCAATACTGGAGACTCGTATCGTGACCATACAGAGCTTGTGACTTGGATGGGTAGGCCCTGGCCTTTGAATACCGGTGTATTGAACCGCCAATGAAGTCTAGGTTGGCGAACTTTCTTCTCTGCCTTGGTGCTAGGCTGACCCTAATATCTGTAGATTCGAGCAAATCACCTGCTACTAGCGGAGAAGGGTTGTGCTGTAACGAAAGTCAGGATTGTATTTTTAGCGGAGAATATGCCAAATCTTATGCGCTGGATGGGATATCGGGTGTAGCCTGACAAGTATCATGTATAAATAAATCAGTAAGGCATTGTCTGTAAATTTGTTCTCAGACTGCATTGAATCTTGCGGCCTGAATTACAGTAACAACTTTGGAAGGAAGCATCGGTATTCTTGATATCGCGTCAGAACAAAGAAAAGGGTGTACTTTGGTTGTCTGGGCCACGGTAGGGTGGGCTGACCAATCCCAATGTTACAGAGTTTGGAGTCACCTTCATCTGAGGAAACGTCTTCGCACACAATGTTCGTTAACCATGGAACATCAAACTCAAAGCTCCTGTTCCTCATAAGGATCAGCCCATGGGAAATTAGGAACTGGCCAGGTATGTATTCCTGTGACAGTGCCTGCCTTAATAATTAACTCTTCGTGGACGGGAGGATTTGGTAAACTTCTGGTGATCTAGATCTACAATGGAGGTCCCCAAATAGTGTTCAGATGGTGATGACAAACCAGAGAGTCGAAAATGATGATAGGTGAAGACGGGCCCTTGGCTATATCAATAGTTCTGAAATAAAAGAGTGTCTGCAGACGTACAAATACAATAGTTGAAACCATTTTGGAAGGAAAAATAATAAGAAAGAACTCTTGGTCATGATACGACGCTACCTCCAGTCTTTGCAGCAAAGGTCGCAGCCTTCGCTAATGCTCTCTGGGCTAGAAAATGAAACCGACCCATGAAGATGATGTAGAAACGCTAGAATTGCCGATGTTCACAATTGTTCTTTGTGAGAATTATATTGTCAGTACGATTAACAAAATGGACCTGAGAATGTCAAAGAAGAGCTGAGAATAATATCCGGAGACGTAGAACCATTGGTTGAAATTTAACTGTTCACGCAAAAAACTTGCAAAAAAAGAGCAATGTACTTTCCTGTTGTTCACGATCAAGGTGAAAACGACTTTCCGACAGACCTGTTCGACGGATACGCTGAAGGTCAGATTGTCACCAATCACTGCTCAGCCTTGAAGGGAGGGGGGTAGTAGTACCCGAAAAGGTGGGATTACTTAATGCGTAGAATCCCGCTGGCGACGTTTTCGGTCGGTGGGGACAGGTTCGCTTCTTCGACTTGTACGACCATCACCTTTTTCTCTGTTTTACCGGAGACGGTGAGAGCTCCTGAATATCCTTAGAACGGCGTCTATTCTCAGTGATGGTTCCACCCGCCTCAACGAAGCCATACTAGCGGTAGACCTATAGGCTTGGCCTTCCCTTGGCGCCAATACGACGCGTCGAGACGCGCTGAAGGTGAATATATGCGCTCTTTTACCACTTGTACTTGACAGAAAATTCTGGTACATATCTTTGAAACCGGTCTGAGAGCTTCGCACAGTTTAGGCCGGGAAAAGCGACGGTATGCCTGTTGTTGGTCGACCCGTTTCTGACGTACTCCGATACAAGGACTGCGTTCATTTCCTGCTTTTCGGTCGTAGGCAGCAGTGATGGAGATATATTCGAACAAGCAGCATCTACATCACCAATGACCTTGGGAGGATGAATATACCATTTAGTCTGGGAGATGACGAAAAGTACATGATTAGTATTCATGAGGCTGCATACTAAGATGTCATCTAGGCTGTGTATATCTAAGACGCATATAAGCTGGCCACGAGACGGTTTAAATGACTTCCGAGTCGTTAAGAGGGTGGAATTGTGGGCGTCATTGGAACGCAAGGTGCGTAGAACCTTTGCTATCCGTGACTCTCACGCTCAATAAGTACATTGTTCAGGGTTTCGACCAGTTAAATTATTAAGATATGCATTTTTGAGTGCTATTCCACTTTTTTGTGAAGTACAGTACAATCAATCGACGTCATGTTTGTCAGAATACAGTCCCTTAACCACATAACAATCATAATATGAATCTATCCAATAACATAACATTTATGGACTCTTTTTGTTAGACTGACGCCTTTTCGTTCATACTTGCCGAACCTCGTATACATGATGGATCTGCATGTCTGGGGACGTCGTCGTCGTCTTCTCCACCCTCCTCAAATGCCGCTTTGTGCTTCTCAAAGTGCGACCGGTGTTTCTCATAGCCCAGTATAGTCACTACGATGAAGAACACCGCAACACACCCAATGAGAATTCTTTGCACCTTTGCGTAACATGGAACGTTCTCCATCATGCCGTCCGCGTGTGTGATGGTCATCAGCGCTGGCAGAGGATACCATGTTGCCGAGCTGATAAGCGA
>NW_025064949.1:129606-144709 GCF_019112545.1 Guyanagaster necrorhizus
GATGAATAATGAATGTAAATCATTGGGCCGTTGACTTGTGTGCAGTGGATAGGATTAGTGTCCGACCAGGGAACCATTGTAGGCGAAATGGTGAGTTGTTCATCACCAACAGCTGTCGTAGGACTGAGTCCCATTAATTACAGTGTAGCAAGGAATATTGTATGAACTGTTCAGCGCCAGAAGGAGTAGACAGCAACTCATGATATGACAGCCAGAACGAAGGAAGCTAAGAAGCTCGATCCATCAACGTTCTGACTCGGAAGTGATGAGGAGTTGCGAGACTGAATTCACTGATCTTTGGGATAGAGAATTTCCGGCCTGGTGATTCAGACTAATGAGGCTTCCTGACAAAATTTTCGGTGTCATTAAGATGCCGAGGGCTGGTTGGCATGCGCCACTGAGCTTGAGGTGGGAGAACAAGCATCCTGCAGATGAGCCTATGGTGTAATTGCTATAAAACTACCTAATAATATACGCACATTTCAATCGGCTCTCCACCTGCTTCAGTTTCCTAGTCATCTGCTCTTTCACCCATCCAAGAAACTCGTGTTTCAAGCCCGCCCACACGACCTTTCTCAGCCTTGAGTAGTTTTTCCACTATCAAAGGACTCGAGCACAACGACCCATTTTTTCCCCTTAGACCGTATGAAGATGAGCCACGAATGCTGACTATAAACATACGAAGGCCGTCGTCGTCTTAAGCGGACTAAGTCCAGTCAACGGCACGGTCATATTCCAGCAATCCGGCAATGATGGACCGGTTCATGTAACGGGACGCATTGTAGGGCTATATCCCTCAGCCTTATGAGGTTTCCACGTCCAGGACGTCCAGCATTTCTTTTGCCTTCGCCGCCCCAACTGCCCCGTAGCACCTCCGGGAACCTCACAGACAACTGCACATCAGTGGGAGAACATTATAACTCATTCAACACGCACGGTGGTCCCACCGATCCCATAACCAAAAGGCACGTAGGCGATCTCGGAAATATCCAATCGGATGGGAGCGGTGTTACGGTGCTGGATATTACTGATGAGATTATTTCGCTGAATGGGCCACTGAGCATTATCGGGTACGTTTTCTTTCCGTGAGGTTTTTATGAAGGTATTGACTTGATTTCCTAGACCTTCCATGGTCGTTCATGCGGGGACAGATGATCTGGGGAAGGGCGGGACGAACCTGTCGTTGACGACTGGAAATTCTGGGGGAAGAGTCGCGTGTGGAGTTATTGGTACGTGTTCTTGTAGGTGTTTTCGCGATGCGTCTCTGATACAGAGAACCTTTCTAGGATTGTCGTAGTGCCGAGCTTGAATTGGACCTTTTTTGCTGTGTGAATATCTTACTGTTCCCTTACACTCCCGGCAGAGTGTCGTTGTTATGGACATCACTTGATCACTGTCCTGCCACCCTAATGCTAATGAAATCGACTGTTTTTGTTCGGATCATTTTCGAGCACTGTTTGAAATTCAAGGTCACAACATGATGCATGATGGCTTCTTTCTTTTTAAAGCAGACCTTCTTTTCCGTTCTTCACAGCTTCCACCTTTCCTCGTGTTCTCTATGAACAGACTCAGGAATTATCCAAAGAGCGCCCGAGTCAAGATCCGAATCGTCAAGGAGATTCCGGCACCCATTCCGCCCCTTACCTCAACACAGCCTATTCCGTACGAAGAAGAATCAAGACCAGATGCCTCATATCCCAAACAAATCACCAGACACAAGTCGCGTCCTCGTCTCTGTGGAATGTGCGGCCCAGGGGGGTGCAAGTGGCATTTCTTCTACCCGTTCCAGACGATCGTCGCCATCCACGAAATTCTTCCGTTCGAGGAGGCCTTTGGACGGTCTCTGTACGTTAGCACTGTCCTAACTGGCGTTGGCATTCTAACACCTTTTCAAGTATCAACGGTGTT
Source organism: Guyanagaster necrorhizus (assembly GCF_019112545.1). Lineage (NCBI taxonomy): Eukaryota > Fungi > Basidiomycota > Agaricomycetes > Agaricales > Physalacriaceae > Guyanagaster > Guyanagaster necrorhizus. Next base: position 131,515 of record NW_025064949.1, read on the forward strand.
CTCGGGCCACCCACCCCTTCGCTCGCGGAACCAAATCCCATATCGCTCACGGACTTGCAGAAGGAGACATTCCGCATGACGACTTCGCGCACGAACAAGGACCCAACGTTTGCTACCATCAAGACGTTCGCGTTCGCGTTCTCGTCTCCGTCGTGCCAGGACGACATAGGACCTTGGGCTCAGAGCCAAGACGGCAGGCTCGTTTGTTCCGGATGTGGGTGAGGATATAATTCGACTACTTGGGTGGACCATCGTGATTCCTGCTCGGGAATAGAAGACGTGATTTTGAGGTCTGTGGTTGATGTATGGGAGATCGAGGTGAGGATGAAGGCTCTGTCATAATATCACAACATGGTGTGTCAGCATCGCAAATATATTTTTATTGTGTGGAATACACACAGTGCGGCCAAGCAGGTCAGGTGTGCCCAAGACGCGTCTTTATCGCGTCGTTGACCACGACCACGTGATTTTGTTTGTTTCGAAATTGAAATTCATTGCCCCTTTTTCATCAAGGAAGTACTATCTTTCCTCCATCCTGTCAGTGGTTCAGGTTCACTGATAGGCCACGCTGTATTTCATTCTCAAATCCAAAAAAGCGTTGGTTCAGAAGATTTTAAAGCGCTGTTGCAAATTTCTTGCAGCTGTCACTCCAGACGGAATCCACCGGCGCTCGTACCTGTAATGGTGTTCTAGGTCCTATGCGGTATTGATCTTCATCCTTTAAAGCCCCACCAGCGTCGCTGTCCTCTCGCATCAAGGACCTCTTGCATTGCAATGGCCCGCTCCTGGATGCCGAAAAAGCCGATTTACGTACATTAGTCGATGAATCATCCTCTACTCTAGCAAATCTGGACAAACAGCTCATCGAAGCTGTAAGGAATGAATGAGGCTTATGTCCATCATTTTTCCATTTGTCATCTTATGCTCCTCAATATGCCGGAGGTTTACTGCTTCTTACCTGACGTACCCCGCTCTCAGTTGGATGGTGGCGTCTGCAATCTAATGGACTTTCTGCTTAAGCTGTCCTATCAAGAGACGTGGCATGGCCATGGAACCTGTATTTGATTCCTACGATGGATCGCCACCAAAACAAAATTCTTCGGTAGGACCTGCGCCATATGCCAGAGGAATGATGGGACATTATGATGCGGTATGTTTCTAGATCCTGTAACACTCTGCTGAGCCCCCATTCCTTTCAGAAACGTGCATCATAGACTGAAAAGGTGTACATTTTCGACTTGCATCAAGAAGACTTTTAATGGCACGTTTTTCTTTTTCTTTGATGTTCTAACTACTGCTTAGCAGTCCGTTTTGAAGATTTTTATTGATAGTATCTGCGAGTGGCTCAGAGAAGTCGGAGATGCTTGTGCTAGCCCAGGATGACTTCTAGCTGGGATACGCAGCTTTTTGGTCCGCTTCTGAAGCCCTTTGCAAGTTGCATGTCGAGGCTAATGAACATAAGGTGCATCGGACCCCAACGGTGAACAGAAGAAAAATTAAAGTCCTGGATGGCAGATAAATACCTGGTGCACTCAGACTTTTTAGGTTCTGAGCCTTCAACATTACAAGGCCATCGTGGGAGAGGACGCCTCATTCGTGCCACCGTTTCTAGCGCCATTTCATGCGGCCTTTGAACCCATCGCTGGGACCTACGCGTACGAATGACTCCTTTCAGAAAAGGAGAAGGGACAAATTGGTCTCGCCACTCGCCATAGGACCTAGTCCTCACTGAGTGTCAGCGATTACCCCACAAAACAGGAATAGTGTTCAGGGCTACCTTCTTTAGCACATTCGGCTCTGCATCCACGCATCGCATGGGAGCGCTGCTGTACTGCACCGTGGCGTACCCAACGAGAGTAGATCTGGTCGGGTAACACGGCGAGTTCGGAGTCCTTATCTTTGACATTTGTTCCTCAGAATAATGTTCATAGTTCTGTAGACGTTCCAGAGGTAAGAATGCAAATCATTTTCACATGGCACATGTTGGTACATCCTTTCTCTTTGTGGAAACGCTGTTGACGCATTCCGGTAATAAGGTCAAATTCCAAATCAAAGTGGCAGGCTTAAAAGGCGAAGTGGAGCCGCAATAAACGGAAATCCCATTTTGTCTCGTAACGTCACAAGTTTCTAGGAACAGTCAAACAAGCATCGTAGGTGTCGCTGCATTGAACATTTGTCCTTCTCTTTTCTACAAAACGGGTTTTTAGAACACTACCACAGCACCCTACCAAGATCTAGATCCAGGAGACATAAAGCTTCGGTACGAATTCTCCTCGCAATCTCAGCGCTCAGTTTGAGAGTCTAGAACGTTTGCGAAAAACCGGTAAGTGAGTCGTAAGATGGTTGTCAGTTTGATCATTCTTTCTAGACTTTCTCCACCGATCGCGATAAAATTTCCTTCTTGTGTGCCTAGATGAATCGTCCGTCACTGTCCGTTGAATAATATCAGTATGCGGTAGGTTTGTGCAACAATTAGCTGACGGTATGACCATGTGCGCAGATGCAGAAACTCCGGTGTTTTCTTGTCAATGCGATGATGCCTCGCTCAACGAAATGCATTGTCCTTGTGCATCTGAGCACCGTTGACTTGACGGCAACCTGTGACCATGTGTTTTTCGGCACCGAAATGTTCATTGGACGCGTGTCTTATCGTGCCAATGATACCCCAACTATAAGATAGTTCTATGGAAGTCATTGCTGCCCTGAGAGCTCCAATTTGTTTGTATGTCGTTTTCTTATTTTCCAAGCTAGATCCTGAATATGATTAGCAGATGCGAATATACGCACAGGACATCTCATGCTCCTGATTCCCTCAGAATAATTTTCTCCTGAATGAGAATGACATGGAATGCTGAGAAGTGCAAAGCAAGAGCTCGGACCTTGTTCGGAACCTATTCCCTCGTAACACTATTTTCCCCCTCGGCGCTTTATTTGACTCTGCTGCAAATCATACAGCGAAATGGAGAGAACTAGTCGTCAGATCCTCATACCGATGTTGAGAACCCCCTAAAGTCATGATATGATCATCACAACATCGCCGGTCTCGCTGTCTGCTTGTTGTAGTGGTGGACTGCATCCATTGTAAGCCTCAGCTAATCTCACAGTCTAGCCTGACTTCAGCAAGCAGGGCCAGATAACATTACATCACCAGTGACACAGGCATGTTGAAGGGGCCTGGCAGTCATGGAAACTGCTGCTGCTGCAAAGGCCTCATCTGATTTGATTTGATCTCTATTTCTATGTAGAAAAGGGCAGTGGTACAGTGGTGCTACAAATGGTGTGAATGACAATTACTTATTTGGATGTTCTTCAATTTGCTCCTGATTCTCTGATAGCAGTCAACTTGTAAATGAAGTAATAGAGTTTGGCAGCTGGAGACTTTCAAGTTTTCCAGGAGTGTCAATGGCATCAGCCCAAATTCATGTGCCATCTTCAGAGGTGATAACCCTGAGCTGTTCTATGTATTTTCCCATTTGAGCCATAAAAGTGTGTCTCAGTTTCTCTGCCATATCTTTCAAAGACTTAATGCTGATATTTATGCATCAAATACATAAGATGCAGCTTCACCTTAAAATTTCATAGCAGTCAGTCAGAATCAAAGAAATATGAGTCTTCACAAAATAACATTGGAAAAACCTTAGATATAGGCTGTGTGCAACCCTCTTCACAAGTCAAGATGCTGATTGTCAGAAGCTCATTTTTTGGATCTATCTCTAACCTTGCATTCTCAACTGAGAATCTGTGCACTGTTCAGAGAAATGAAATCAAAGTGATGATAGAGGATAAGTCATAACTCCTAACTTGAATCCCAGATGAAATGGTTGTTAATCTTCTGAGAATCTGATGCAAATACATTTATTCTAGATCATAAATGCAAGAGTAACAGAACTTGCTCTTTGAAATCAGTGAACACTTCTAGAAAAGGAGAAAAAAGAATCATTTAAAAATCAGGAGTAAGTAGAAAGGCTGATAATTTACAATGGTGAGAAAAGGTGTCAACATCTAAGTCCTGTGAACCGGAAGAAGTAAAACTCTAAAACCCGCTGACCTGAGAGAATCGTAAAAATCCATGTTTATTCAACGACCATGCCGAGACTCGAACTCGGAATCTCTTACTTCAATCTAATTTACACCAGACCAGAAACTAGCGCGTTAACCATTACACTACACAGCCAACAACATTGATCCTTTTACAGTTAATATACTATCAGAGCACACCTTTTCACCTTTTCAATTGAAAAATAAGAGTATAATAAGGTTCCAAATGCTGGTTCCTACTTACTCCCTCAACATCTTCAGAATCTTGTTACTGAGGTACTGAAAGATCCCATCCTCAACTTCTGATGGGAACATTTCGGTTAATGAGCCCCTCCTAATCCCATGCACAAAGTACTGCAACTACCCACTCTTATCTTGCATGGTCCTCAAATAGACCCAGGAGAACTTCTTCATCGAGAGCGTCTATCCATTGAACCTCTGTTTCTCCATCCAAATAAGCTCGGCTATTGTACCTTTGGTGAATTCCCTCATCTCAGCGTCGGCCTGCGCTAGCGAAGCCCGAGTCCCACCTGACCTGCGTACGAGTTCGCGTTTGCCTCTGTGTGCAAAGATGCTGCAGGTGGATTTGTGAGATACAAACATGGCGAAATAACTTACACTTCATCGTAGCCAAATCCCACCCTTTCATTCTCAGCCCCATAGAGCGGTACGAGTATTCATCTCGTGATACCCCATGCACCTCAATTCGACCTGGTCCATCGGCATAACGTAGAATACGCAATTGGCATTAATACCCTAAGAGGACCCACAATAGAATACCATCAGTGCGACGATTCAGAAATAGACCGAGATCACCCGCTAACTGATGGATCCAAACACCCGTCCGTATAGCCTCTTCTGGGCTTCACGCCGTCTTTGAGATCCTTCAGCGGAATCTCGCGAAAGAATGAATCGCTTCATAGCTTTATATGTAACTAAAAGCTGGACGTCCGTACGTGGCAACTTGACCTTCATCCAGAGGAAGTTCGAGTTGATAATGGTATGAGTGTTTCCCCACACCTTCGTATTTGGCGAGAACGGGTTGGGAGGGCTGGGAATGACGAGGATGTGCTTACTGTTCCGGTCCATGGATACGTCTGGCACCACCGCAGGCGGTACTTCTCTTCATGGGCAGTAGGAAAATGACGGAGCAGCTAAGAAAGCGATTGAGTCATTCTGTCCAGATATCAGCGGTGAAAATGAACTCACCATGCCCGCGTTTCTTCCTAAGAATATCAGTGGAGTTAAGGCACTGGCGGTGTACTCCATCTCGTCGATATCGGGCAAGACGGCGGTCTTAGAGTTCGCGCATTCCTGAGACAAATGTAGTGAGACGGGCAGGAGAAGCGAGGGATGGGATTGAGGACCTGGGTACGAATGTTAGAGATGAAAACGGTAAAAGAGATCTCTACCGACAGATTTTCACTTGATGGATCCCTCAGATGAGCAATAATGCTTGTATATTTGTCAAGCTTTCCAAGCTCGGATGGCAAGCAGACGTTTTCGATGAAGGATTTGATACTACACGTCGTCACTGAGATGAAAGGCGTGTCTGGGAAGCGAGAACGTCTTCTGAAAGCCATCAACAACGAGCAAATTGAACAGCATTTATTACTCACCATATAACATACCATTGGCTCCATTTCTGGCCCGTCGCCAAAGTGGGGCTTCCCGGGGGGCCAGCCTGAGTGGATATATGAAACAACAGTTCTCTTCGTTTAAAAGGTCTGCAGACCGTTGAGGCGAGCAGCAAACGTCCTCCCACTCGACCCCGTGACAGTTTTCGTGTGCATGCTATGACGTATGCGGTCGTTTTTCGGGTTTGGGCCCCATTACGAGCAAGATCGAGACTTTGTGTTCCCAGGGCATGTCAATACCTTCAGTCTTAGAAGTGCCTGCGGAGCTGTTTTTGTAACGTTCAATCGCGTCAGGAAGGGAAGGGCCACTGAAGAAGTAATTACCTTGGACGGCCTGATGCGTGGCTTAAAGGTGAGTGCAGCTAAGCATCGATTTGAGGAGATTGAGAATGCGTAGCTATGCTGTTCTGTGCTGTAGTTTTCTGGTCAAGTGGAAGTTGAGACATGGCAGTATTCCCCATTGGAGAATGAGATTCCCCCGCACTCGACCCTTCAAACAATGTCAGAGAGAAGTAAAATGCAATTGATTTCGATAACATACCTCCGCTTGGCTTCAAAGAATGTTCTCCGACTCGAGAAGGAAGAGTATCGCCTCCTGCGTACATCCATTGGTTCACCGATATCTCCATTTGTGTCAGAAATATCAGTCCGTGATTGAGGGAAATTACCGGGAACAGAAGAAGCCTTCCTTTTAAGAGTATTCGATGACTTTCCTTCTTGATTCTTGCCGGCAAAGAGTCGAACGTAAAATTCCAAATCGGAGTAAAAGCGAAGCTTCAGTGTGCACGTTGGAAAAAAATATCCGGCCCGGATTTTCCGGTCCATAATCCCACTTAGCACTGACTTGCAATTGGTTTGCGATCCCTACGGCTCAGTGTGTGAAAGGCTCTTCATCCGTGGAGAATAATTTACTCACTACGCTTGGATCGTCTTATCGTCGCACGTGCCAAGGGAACGGAACTGAAGATATATTTGTGCTTGGATTCTCAGCCATACACGATAAGCAACAAAGCGGCTTCTAGCCCTGCCGTTATCATCACCTGTTTGCAATCCCTCTCATGCTGCTGTCTTACCTCCTTTACGTCTTTTCGTTTTTCTGCTCTACTGTCGCGATACAAACCTTTCTGGCAGTAAACAGATCAACTACTACGACTCTGAACAACGAAAACGATGCCCTTTTGCCACACCCGCAGTCTCTCTCTCTCCTTTCTTATGATCATTTCGAAACTCTCGAGCCGCATCCCATATACCCCAACCATTCCGTAAGGATCAAGAAAACCGACTTTTGTGACGGAAATGTAAGGTATGAGCTTCGCGCCTCATCTACCATCAATTAACAAAAGGGATACACGCAGCGCATACACTGGATACATAGACATCCAAGCCCGCCACCTATTTTTCTACTTTTTCGAGAGCAGGAGCAACCCCGACAAAGACGATGTGATCTTCTGGACTAACGGGGGCCCGGGTTGCTCCTCGTCGCTTGGTTTATTCATGGAACTAGGTAAGCTCAAAGATGACGGATAAAGTTAAGGCTAATTCATCTCGCCAACCTGATTAGGTCCCTGCCGAGTCCTCGACTCTGGCGGGCCCAAGTACAATCCATATTCTTGGAACACGAACGCGAACGTTTTCTTCATCGATCAGCCCATCGGTGTTGGATTCTCCTACGCCGAGTATGGCGAAACTGTCGTAGGTGCACATTTTCCCAATGCTGTATTATCTGAGAATGTTCTCGTCTGCAGAGCACGTCTGAAGATGCCGCGCAAGACGTCGCTGCCTTTGTTACTATTTTCTTCAGCAGCTTTGACCAGTTCAAAGGGAGATCGTTTCATATGGCGGGCGAATCATATGGTGTATGTCTTGCAGTTTACCCTCTCCTACTCGTCATTGTTTATTGGACATACAGGGAAGGTACCTCCCTCTGTTTGCCTCGGCTGTATATGACAACAACGCGAAGCTCTTGGCCGCTGGTCAAACACCTATCAACCTCACGTCTGTAATGATAGGTATGTACATATGTTCTCTCTCTCCAGTCCCAGAGCTCTTAGTTGTTCAAAAAGGAAACGGAATAACGGATAGCATAACAACGCTTCTATCCTACTTCGACGTGCAATGCACCGCAGCCTCCGTCCCGCCAATCCTAGATATCAAAACCTGCGTTTACATGAAATCCACAGTATGTATACATCCATTTATACCTTTACAGCTGCTCTTACTGTCTCGTCAGCTCCCAAGATGCAAAAAATGGATGACCCAATCCTGTGTGGACCAATTCGACTCCGTCAACTGTGGCGCTGCATACTCCTTCTGCAGCTCGGTTCTCAGCACCCCTTACCGACAAACCGGTACGCAGTCTCACAATCTCCATTTTTCTCTTCATAATCACTAGGCATGAACCCATACGACATGAGCCGCAAATGCGACGGGGACATCTCCGTGACGCTTTGCTACCCAATGACCAAGTCCATCACCTCACCTCCTCATTCTCCCCTTATCTGATTCCCTCCCTACTAGATACATCCTCCAATACCTCGATGACCCCGCCATCCGCACCCTCCTTGGTGTCGAACCCTCCCTAACAGCCAACTTCACGTCGTGCAACCACGACGTAGGGAACGACTTCCGTGCTGCCCAGGATACTCTCCACCCCACCAAGGACTATGTCTCCGCCCTTCTCGAACGCGGCGTAAGGGTGCTCATATACGTGGGTACGTATGATTGGATATGTAATTGGGTTGGGAACGAGCGGTGGACGATCGCGTTGGGGTGGAGTGGGCAGAGGGAGTTTGCGAGGGAGGAATTGAAGGAGTGGTATGTCGATGAGAAACCTGCTGGGAAGATGCGGAGCGTGAAGGGGTTGACATTTGCTACTGTTGATGGAGCGGGGCATATGGTTCGTATGTTTCTCTTAAGCCTGAGTGTGGAAGACGACGATTAATTTGATTTCTTCAGGTCCCTTACGATAAGCCGAAAGAATCTTTGGCCATGGTTCAGCGGTGGCTTCGCGGGGACGATTTCTGAATCTATTCTTTGTCTTTACTCTGATTGCTGTCGAGATCAGTTGTCAAATATATTCGCCATGAATTCAAATTTGTATCCAAAAATAAAATATGTGCGATTCGTAGTGATACATATGAAGGAGATTCATCACCCAAGGTGCGCGAACTGGTTCAAGACATCCCTCGCAGTATCCGCCTTCATTCTAAAACCCAGCACAAATATCCTCTCTTGCTTTCCCGAATCATAACTCACCAGATACTTAGCCCCCGTTCCAGTACCCGGCATGCCTATAGGTAGCCTTCGTGACTGCATAGGCAAAGAGTTTGCAGCATCCACTTTCGTGCACACATAAGTCTCCGATATGCAGAAGGGAAAGAGATGAAACCTTCATGCCAATCCTGCTATACATACGGACCCGCAGACACGATGATCCTCTCGCCCCCCGTAGCATCTACGAACCACACCCTAACGTGTGCCTCCGCCAAAACACGCACATAGAACCAGCAGTGCCCTTTGGATGCCATGTCATCGGCACTCATGTCCCTACGGACAATGACGTTGTACCATTCGTTGATGGTGTACCCGAGTAATTAGGGGTCCGGACTTCGTTGATGAACGGCTGATGTGTTTCGTGATTGTGGAAAAAATAAAAAGGAAAGAAGAGTGGGAGCTCACACCGTGGACCTAAGAAGAGGAGTCGAAGAGATGAGGTTTAATTATTATGCTCGGGCAGGAACTTACGTTCGGTGGCTTTATAACCGTGAGGCCCCAAGGTAATGTGCCTTTTATCTCATTAAAGAAATCCCAGGCAGCTGTATTCACCGGATAAGCGCCCTGGAAATCGAGTATGATGATCACTAGTAACCTTTCTCCGCCAGAGTCTTAGACGCACAATACTTTGTGGCAAAAGAGGCATTACTTCCTTTCTCTTCGACTTCCTTGACTGCTTGCCTGTTCCAGTCCGCCTCAGGGAAGTGGAAGATGCGGTGCGATGTGACGACCACGCGCCTGAACGTTTGTTCTAGTCGAATAAAATTAATATATTTCGTCGGGAGATAAACAGGATATAGTTATCCGAACTTGGCGACGCTGGTCAGTAAGCCAAGCGTACCCTTCATGGGCGGTCCAATATCCTCTAATTGGAGTGTTCACTGAGCAAAAGGAAATGAGGCCAGTTGAAATATCACCTCCTGGATTGACGGCAGTCAATATGGCGGGCGAAGCTGTATGAATGACACCGTCCACATCCAGAACGGCTTCATTGAATTCACCATCCTGTCGAGTGAATCAGTTCATGAAAAGTATATCATGAATGAACGAGAAGTTTGTACCACCATAATATCGGGCACCTGAACAAGCCGGAACCGTCCCGCGTAGGAAGCAATACGTACCTTTGTTTTCGCTCCGCACCGTACCCAGAACAGCTATCCTCCGTTCAAGGAAGGTCTGAGGAATCCAGGAGCGAATGTAACGAGTTCAATTCAACCTCCGCAGCCATTATCGGAACTACCTTTTGTCATCTATACCTCGACCCGTGATATCGATCTGCTCTATTTGCATTCTCTATTGGGAATCAGACGTTCTCTGCGGAGTACGAAATACCATGATGCTGTGAAGGATGCGGAATCCATGCATATAAAGCATCCTTCTCAGGTGATAGAGAATCTTCAGTCACTTCGATGCCTTCAATTCCCCTTGTTCAGCTCAACAACAGTACGGAGATACCAATCATAGGTTAGTACACTACCTGCATACAGTGATTTCTCGCTCATGTATCTAGGAATTCGTGGTGGTCCGAGTGCAATGATAGTTGAAGCATATGATGCAACGAAGGATTGGGTACTGATGGCGATTCAGGTAAGCTCGTCGAGCTTTTCTGTTTCATGAATTGAGTGTTATTGAAGGCGGGGTATAGGCACATCGATACAGCCCTGATAGGGTTAGGATGGTGTCCTCCCTTCGGCGAAGCCGTTGGGAGGACACAATAATCATGATACAATCACTCACTAAGCTGGTATGCTTGGGGATTGCTTGATTGCTTGGTAAAGCGAAGCTGGGTCCAACAGAGGGATGGGGTTTCCATCTCTCACCCTGTTTCGCTTTTATAGCTCTTCAGGGACCTGCTTCATAAGCCGATGACTCGGCTGAGAGGATTTGGCGGTCCAATCAGCTTGGCTTTATCAGCAATCACGCAATCCGCAGCACGAAACGTGATACGGTTAGTAATTAAGGTACGGAATCGTACCATTTATTATTCATACTTGCTTACTCTGCGGGTTCTATTTAACCGGTTAGTCATACCTTCTGACTAATTTATCCGTTTTGCCGTCGGCTACTAAGTTAACCGGGCCGTACTAAGTTAAGACCGAGGTCACCTGACCGGCTTTTCGGGCCGAGTTCCTAGCCGGCTTTTCGCCGGTCCGGTCGGCCGAACTTACACGTGACGGACGGTTAGGTCCGGGTTAAGGTTTGGGTTCCGGTTAGGGTTTCGGGCTGAGTAAGCATTAATTAGTATAATTCATTAATGCGTGACTGCGACAACGATTAAGTTGTCAGAACGTACTTAGGGTTAGGGTTAGTCCGCTGGCAGACCACCTGCCATCCGTACCGAGCTTGGCACGTTTATGTACGTTCCTAATAAAGGAGTCTTTTTCAATTTTATATAGCGAATGAGTTGTACGATGGTTATTTTAAGCGAGCACTTACCCGACTTGATTTAACTACTACCCCAGGCGGATTTTTATAATAGTCCAACTACTCGCGACCGACCGGCAAGATACCTGGTCTTACTTTATCTGTCCACGAGTCTGCCGTTTCGACCTAAGCCTAGCGGAGTCGCATCATGACGTACCCATAACCATATCTATGAAGACTTGCGGATCAATGTCGCTTCCGTCTGAATCGTCGCCAGCAGCAGACGAATCGGAAGGTGGGACATTTTGATCCGAAGATACTGAATCTTCATCAAACTTTCGGAGAACGATCTTTTTCCAAAGACCGGTCATATCGAACAAATTTTTAGTACGTTTTTTACTAACAATAGTTCGTCGGTTTAAAATACCAATTGTTCTGATATCCAGCATGCCAACAGGGCCTGCTGGGGTTTCAACAGCCATCAACAGACGGTTGTCTACCTCCGACGGTGGGATGTCTCCATACAGCACCGACATATTATTCGGCGCAGTGCCGAGGCGCTCGATTCTTTCGATTCGGTCGCGCCAGGTATTTAATATCGTATCTCCGAGCTCTCTCGCTTTGAAGTAATTCCAAGCCGTATTATATGTGGACTTAAGAACCAACACTCCGTCGTCATCTCCCCTCTGGGCAGCTACGCCCAATCGGTTGCTCCAACGTGTGGTTATATTATCTTTCGCCCATTTATACACATAATCAGCAGGGTAACCGCATGCGATGTATAAAGCATTTAAACTTTTAATAGCATCTTTGTAGTGCTCATGAGTGCTACTTAACGTGGCTAGCCTGGACATCTCTCCGATATAAGTTCCGCGCTTAACGTCTAGCGGATGGTGAGATATCCAAGGAATACGTTCTTGATGGGAGCGAGCTTTCCGGTATGGCATGTGTTGAATCGTGTTATTAGCATCGAAGTAAATCATCATGTCCAGGAATTCGTGATGTGAGGGACTCGCTTCCCATTCTATCTTACAGCCGTCGAACTTAACCGTTTCAACCAGCGCTAACGCCTCAGATTCGGAGTTAGCGTAAACGATAGCAAGACAGTCGTCGATGTACCTTCCATAGAAAGGTACAGCAGCGGTTAATTCTAATTGTCTCTCGAAGAACCAACCATAAAGATTGGCTAAATCGGGAGAATCCGCAACGCCCATTGCCAGGCCATTGCGTTGTTCAAAGAATAAGTCATTATACTGTAAGACCAGGTTTTTATTGCCGACAGAAAGACACTTGAGGAAGATCATCTCACGTAGAAGTTTCTCCTCGTCGTTTTCTGTTCCAAAATACTCTCCGTACAAGTGAGTAATCACGTCGAGACATTTCTGGATAGGAATATTCGGATAGAATGCGACAACGTCGCCCGTAACTATAAACATTTTACGGGATCTATCGACATTAACCTGACTCAATTTTTTCGCCAAGTCTTTGGAACCATGTAAAATGGTTGGCGCCGATTTAACAATCGGTTTGAGAATTTTTGACACATATTTAGCAGCCGGATTTTGGATGGCGGAGTGGCATGGTATAATTGGCCGCATTTTCACGGGTTCTTTGTGAATTTTAGGAATCCCGTAAAAAGTCGGCACCACGTGTTGGGATCCTGGCGAAGTGATCTTCGACCGGAAATATTTCCCTAATTGTAATCCGTTAGGAAGGTGCGCTTCAGCTAAGCACGCAATTTCTTCCATGTCTGTGCATTGTTTATCGCATATCGCATTAATCATTAATAAATGTAACGGTGTGTAATTAGCACTATCGTTTACGATATCGAGCGATTTCTCTATAATCCATTGGCGCGTGGATACAGCTATTCCCAGGTTCTT